>NC_051176.1:280410207-280477552 GCF_013339695.2 Rhipicephalus sanguineus
AGAAAAGTAACGAGAATGCCACCGGCATCCGAACAGGGAAAGTTCATCACGCTTAAGCGAGTTTCATTTCCATAGCCGAGTAAGGCAGGAATGTATCAGTGAAACTGCTTGTTATTTCCTTTAAAATGGTTTATGACGTAGAATTTGAAAAAGTTGCACATCGAGGCAAAACCAACATATATTTGTTGCAGGGGGCGTAGCCAGGGGGGGGGGGGGTCCAACCCCCCCCCCCGAAATGGTTGGTTTACCAGTTTTGCTCGTGCATATATACACGCGCACATACAACGCACGCACGACACATACATAAAGTATGGTTGAACACCACCCCCACCCGAAAAAAATTCTGGCTACGCCCCTGATTTGTTGCGCAACTTCATCCGTCGCGCCAATAGCGCCTGTGCCATTAAACCAAGCCATGTGAGACCGACAATATAATGGTATTTAGGCACTTGATATCTTAATCTTTAATTGCATTAGAAGCGTCCCAGCGAACCAAGTATAATTTGCATGTGTGCAGGTGTGAACCGGATAATAACGTTATAAACGGTAAACAACACTGCGAACTCCTGTTCTGGACGTACATGTAGCATTGCGTACACAGCTGGATGAGTTGCTATACGTAATACGTTTTGATGTCACATGCACTGTGCACCGACGTCTGTAGCTAAGTCACGCGGCGCATTATCATTGTACACGGCCCCTTTTAAACTTCCCCCGAGAATCAAATAAATGAAAAAGAACAATAGCTTGTTTCGAAGATTCCGAAATATCTCCTTGCTCTATTGAGTAATCAGAGGGGCCAAGAAAAGAAGAGGGGTCAGACTGACGACCCGTGAAAGCATCTTCTCGTTCGTCCAAAACTGCTTCACTGGAAGTGAACACAGAGTCACAGAACTTGCGGTTTGCGCTCTTTCTGTTTAGGAGTAGATGAGTGAATACAACACATTTCTAGAGTAAATGAGGGAAATTCGACCTGAACCTACCTCTTGAATTGAAATGACAACGTCAACAAGGCCCCCTGAACGTGTACGTTGGATTCTCGGTGACAATGACCGTGAAGCAGTTACGGTCATTACCCCCCCCCCCCCCCCCGTCGGTGCGCCACTGAATGCAAGGTCACTCGAGAGGTGATAGAAGCCTTCCATATCAAAAGAATGGGTAACGCATGCGTCAGTCAGCCATCATTGTCACTGACGGAAAAAGAGTTTTCTTTTCTGGTGTAAACATTATCGCGCTGACAGTAGACGAAAGATACTGTCAGCGTGTTGTTCCGTGATGTTCCGTGATGTTCCGTGTTGTTCCGTGTCGTTCCTTCTACGTAGTTTTCGTCTACTGTCAGCGCGATAAAGTTTACACTATGCACAACCAACTGACCCTTAACCTGGCTCTTCTAGTTTTCTTTTCTGCTGAGCACGTGTTCTTTCAAGTAATGCTTATGTTAGTGACTAGATTACCCCCCTTTTTTTGTTTGTTTGCCCTTTTGCTTTTGCACGCGTTTTTCCTTGTCTTTCATTGTTCTTCTTGTTTCCTTGGATGATCTTTTCAAATAAATTTTTCAGTTGCGAGTCAGCGCTCTTCCTGTGTGAATGTTCCTTCTTAGTCTCTGTCTTTTAGCGCTGCATCAAGAATGCATTTGTACCAACTAGCCCAACTTTCTATCCAGGGGCGTTGCCAGAAACGTTTTTCTGGGGGGTCTGACCTGCCTTTATCTATGTTCATGCGTGTATTTGTATGGATGCACGTATATATAAAGATACAAAGTGTAATAAATTCAGGGTGGTGGGAGATGAACCTCCAAACCTCCTACCGGCTTCGCCACTGAACTTATCGCTTAAAATGTTTGTTTTCTTCCGGTTCGGCCCAGACCATCTTGGTTATCCCACACGTAATGACCGCAGTGAAAATCGGAAAGCAAAAGCGTGGCACACAGTCTTGTTGATCAAGGGTTGCGATCGAGAAGCTCTTTACCAACTCATCAGGCATGTCAGCCTCAAAGCATATGGCAAGCTTTCGTGGGTAGACGCCGGGACAAATTGACGATTACAAAACAAAAAAAACTAATTATAGGCTTTCCTGCAAGCTTTCTTTCTTATTCTTTTTTTTTTCAAACCAGAAACTCGTTCACAGACTACTTTTTTCTACCAAAGTGCGTTCCCTCTCCTCATTTTTTCTCTGTGTATCGGTACTTTCCCAACGACATGTTCCCCGATCAGCGTGCGTAGGATGGGGGTTGACTATATGAAATAATTTTATAAAAGACTGCACTGAAAGGGGTAAGTGTCACGTGTGAACCCGTTGTTGCTTACCAAATTAACATTCGCGCTTAGTCGGCAGACAAAGTCGCCTTCTCAGAAGTGCGTGCTGCAAATACGTACGCCGGACTTCGGTTCATTGTCCTTTCTAAGCTATATATGAGCCATGTATAGTCATGTTTGTTATCCTTGAGGTAAAACCGTAAGTATGAAATTACACCCTGCTCCTTTGCATGCGTGGTGCATTCGTTGGCAACACAGCACCAGAGCACCATGCCGCCGAAAACATTGGCCACGATTTCCCAGCTCTTGTTTCTAGAAGCCAGTGCACATGAACTGGTTGCGAAATGAGGCTGATCGGAGAGGGAAACTCAAAGAAAAAAACGCCCTCGGGCTGCCGGCTTCCCGTCGTCTGAGCAAGGTTCCGTGAAGCAAGGTGCCATTATGTGATCCAACTTAGCACGTCACAACGACTGCAGCGCCCGTGTCTCCAGTGGTGGGCCTTGGGGGCGATTACATGAGAGATCGAACATGCCTGTCCGGTCGCAATTTTTGTTTTGCCTGGGTTTTTTATATGCTATGTGGGCACATTCAAGGTGCACGGAACTGAAAATTTTATTTCCAAGAAACGCTCCCAGCGCGCCAAAAAAATATTTGAAGGTGGCGAGGCGTGCCTCCTGTTTTTGCTCACTGCAATGTTTTCGGATTTCATCGGCCAAATTTAGCGCGAACTATAAATGATGTGTCGAAATTTTTTTTGCTGGTTTTAATACGCATTACTGTAAATTACATCCATGCTTTTTTATGCCGTCTTCAAAAAGAAGAAAATGTGAAAAAATGGCAAACACGGCCGAAATAAAAAAAAAGGGTTCTAAGTTTGAGGCGCCTTGGCGCCTTTGCTGTTAAAAATAGAAACTTGAAAACAATGTCATATATAGAAAAAAGCCTTTGCAACATTTATACAGAAGATCATTTTCCTACAGGCAGCGCAAAGTAAGAAGAAAATAGTTAAAGAAGCGAGTTTTTTCAAAAAAATACATTTTCAAAAAATAAAATAAAAAAGCTCCGGTCTCAATTTTGACGACAATTTTTTTTATCGAAGAGCGCTTATGTCAGTGAACTCACGGTTTTAATATCATATGTCCTCATTTGCTTTGTTTACGAGATATAACTGGCCAAAATGAACCTTGCTGTGTGTGCTCACTTCAGTGCGACTGATGGATGTTATCAGCTTGCATTGTGCGTAAATCTCAGTTTTAATTATTCTGCTGCAGCAAAACCTTGCTCTGGTGACTTTTCGTCAAGAAAAATGTGTTCTCAGATTTTATTTGGCCCTAGCGTGTGCGAAAGTGGGCTGCTGCCGCCCTCTAAAGGGTGATTCCACGAGAGTTCGAACATGCCTGTCCGGTCGATATTTTTGTTTTGCCTGGGTTTTTTATGTGTTATGTGGGCACATTCAAAGTGCACGGAACCGAAAATTTTAGTTCCAACAAACGCTCCCAGCGTGCCAAAAAATATTTGAAGGTGGCGGCGCGGACCTCCTGTTTTTGTTCACTGCAATGTTTTCGGATTTCACGGCCGAATTTAACGCGAACTATAAATGATGTGTCGACAATTTTTTTGTTCGTTTTAATACGCATTACTGTGAATTACATCCATGCTTTTTCCAAGTATTTCAAGGAGCCTTTCCAACATTTATGCGGAAGATCGTTTTCCTACAGGCAGCGCAAAGTAAGAAGAAAATAGTTAAAGAAGCGAGTTTTTTTCAAAAAAAGTACATTTAAAAAAATAAAAACTCAGGCCTCAATTTTGACATTTTTCTGTCGAAGAGCGCTTATGTCAGTGAAAACACCGTGTTAATATGTATGTCCTCATTTGCTTTGTTCACGAGATTTAACGGGCCAAAATTACCCTTGGTGTGTGTGCTCACTTCAGTGCGATTGATAGTTGTCATCAGCTTGCATTGCACGTAAATCTAGTTTTAATTATTTTCCTGCAGTAAAACTTTGCTCTGGTGTCTTGTCGTCAAGAAAAAATGTATTCTCAAACTTTAATTGTGTCTAGCGTGTGTGGGGGTGGGCTGCTGCCGCTCTCTAAAGGCATAACGCTTACGCAGTTTGCAGCTTACAACCTCAACTTACCCCGCCAGCATTCGCTAATCAGAAACACGCGAGACACCGCGAACACATGGTTTAGGTCACTTTGTCAAAACTCTCCTTGCACACAGAAAAATGCCAGGCCTGCGCGGAAAGCGCAGCACAGTCACAGCGAAAGCTGGAAGAGCGGCATTTCTAGAGCCCGTTATAAACTCTCCTGTGGCTACTAATACAGGTACATTAGCAACGTACCCACTACGCCACAAAGCGTAATTTTTGGGAAGTTGGGAAGCACCCAGCACGACATTATTCGTTGTTCTGCGGAGAAGCGAGGTACCATATGTAAGCGATTATGTGCAGTTTGTTGATGCGGCGGTTGATGACGATGAATAATTATGGTTGCGCCCTTTGTAATGGGTTGGAAGCTTTAAACGACCCACTAATTACATAATGCATATTGTGTGACGCCCGGTCGTTATTTAACTGTCCCACCACGCTTTATAACACACTTTAACCGGAGAAACGTAGAGCGAGAGAGAGAGAGAATTGACTTTATTGAGACCCTGAGGAAATGGATCATGGGAGCCTTATGGGCTTCCTTGGCAACCAACAGAAGTGCACTTGGGAGGAACCCACTACGCTATAAATCATTGTAATTTTTGAGAAGTAGGGCAGTAGGCACTGTGCCATTTTTCGTCATTCTACAGACAGCCGTGGTACCTGCTAAACGCATGTAAGGCATTATGCGCACTTTGTTGATGCTATGCGTGATGACGATGAAGAATTATGGCAGAGCTCTTTGTAATGGGTTGGAAGCATTCAACAACCTACTCGTTGCGCAATTCGCATTGTGTGACGCCTGGTTACAGAATTCGCGTTGTGCGACGCTTGGTGCTTATTTTACTCTTCTACCACGCTATATTGCATATGCTAATGTGGTTCCTTCCCGACATGAAGCCTGTATAGGACCTTTTTGCAAAGCAGTTTCAAGCACCGGCATGGCTCAGAGGTTGAATACTGGGCTCCCACGCAGAGGGCCCAGGTTCGAACCTCGTTCCATCCTGGAATTTTTTTCTTATTTAGTTTTCTTTTATTTCGAGCGATACTGGTTACGGACACCGGCGGCGGCGGCGGCGGCGGCGGCGGCGGCGGCGGACAACTACGGCACCAAAAACGGCCGGTGAAATGATCTCATAACAGCTTTCGCTGTAATAAATCATCTGTATGCAGCGAAGGCCAACTTAATCTGTAACTAAATGCCACAACCAGCAGGCGCGCTGTTATGCAGTTGTTTTCTCACTGCCTGCTTGCTTCCCTTCCATTACATGCATTGTACGCTCTAACCATCTTCCCCATTCGACGCACATTGTGCCTAAACAACATTTGTAAAAAAGTTAGCTCAATGATTTCCGAGCCGTTTATTTTACTTCCCGCTATCACATGTTTTCGGCGTCGCAGATAACGTCTTCCTGTATCATCTCGACCTTTACCTCAGCGTTTCAGCAGCCAGAAAACGTGCGGTGCGGCATGATTAAGCCATAAGTAGCCGAAGCTGCACAATTGATGATGTTTTGTTGCCACTTTACTAAAGTGCTGTCCCACGTCGAGGACAGAAGAGGTCATTGGTGGCGCCAGACGGACATTACCCTTAGTTTTGACAATGAGTGCGGCCTCCAAATTAAATATTACAGCCCAAAGCGCTTAGACACCCTTAGTCATAAAATGTTAAACTGTGAGCAGTTCTGGAAAGGCATTCATGACAGCTGCGCAGATGTGAGATCATTTGTGCGGCGCCATTCGACTTGCTCTAGGTCTAAAGCTGTTCACTACACGCGATGCGCGCGGCCCATGGCTACGTCCGATTGTTCTGTGCCGATTATTTACGCGTCCACAAAAATAAGATTGCTGAGGAAAACGTTTTCGTTGCGCAATTTTTTTTCTTTGCTCTTTTTGTTGTTGCCTACCTCCAGAAGCTACTGCCATAGGCTGAGGATCTTCGCGACACCTGCGAGGTCTGCTTGCATTGCTTTACGCTCCTCAAGGAAACCCTGTCTATATCTAACCGCGATGAGGTAGACCAGGCATTCCTTCAGGAAGAAGAAGCGATTGATATGTTGAACAGGCGCGCCCATCTTTCCTCTGATGATTGTAGGCGAGGTCGTAGGCTGCAAACTGTTTACACGTTAGCCATTTAGAGGGCGGCAGCAGCCCACTTTTGCACATGCTAGACACAATGAAAACCTCAGAACACATTTTTCTTGACGAAAAGCCGCCAGAGCAAGGTTTTGCTGCAGCAGAATAATTAAAACTGCGATTTACGCACAATGCAAGCTGATAACGTCCATCAGTCGCACTGAAGTGAGCACACACAGCAAGGGTCATTTTGGCCAGTTAAATCTCGTAAACAAAGCAAATGAGGACATATGATATTAAAACCGTGTGTTCACTGACATAAGCGCTCTTCGATAAAAAATTGTCGTCAAAATTGAGACCAGAGTTTTTTTATTTTATTTTTTGAAAATGTACTTTTTTGAAAAAACTTGCTTCTTTAACTATTTTTTTCTTCTTTTGAGCTGCCCGTAGGAAAATGATCTTCCGTATATAATGTTGCAATGGCTCCTTTCTATAGCTGACACTGTTTTTAAGTTTCTGTTTGAAATAGCAAAGGTGCCAAGGCGCCTCAAACTTAGGACCCTTTTTTGATTTCGGCCGTGTTTGCCATTTTTTCACATTTTCGTCTTTTTGAGGACGGCATAAAAAAGCATGGATGTAATTTACAGTAATGCGTATTAAAACCAACAAAAATTTTTTTTTGACACATCACTTATAGTTCGCGCTAAATTTGGCCGTGAAATCCGAAAACGTTGCAGTGAACAAAAACAGGAGGCCCGCGCCACCACCTTCAAACTAGCCCGCCAACGCATTTTGTTGTTCAAATATTTTTTTGGCGCGCTGGGATCGTTTCTTGGAAATAAAATTTTCAGTTCCGTGCACTTTGAATGTGCCCACATAACATATAAAAAACCCAGGCAAAACAAAAATTGCGACCGGACAGGCATGTTCGATCTCTCGTGGAATCACCCTTGGGCACAATAACACTAAAGAGATAGACGAAGTAGAACTGTAACGGCAAATTATCTTATTACGATCCCATCCATGCCATTCTTACTGTGAACTGAAATTTAGCAAGAGAGAAAATAGCGAAATTTAACTGAAAGATGTCTGTACTAACGCCCCTTCAGCTTTCTCGTGGTGATCACAAACGCAGTCCGGCCGCGATTCGTCAAGAGCTATTCATCGTGGTATCCTCCTTACTCATTTTTATTTTGCTTCTGCCAGTGATCGCGGAGGCAATGGCGGCAGCCAGGTGTAGTTTGACCCCAGCGATGTCGACGTCGTTTATACGAGCGAGCTTCGCAGTGATTCTGCGTCGGATTTCACACGTAGAGAACTATGGGGCTTCGATGGTTCTTGATCACATGGTACATTTTTCCTCACTGGAACCCTCCCACCTGCTCTTCGGATGCGTGCCGCATTCCACGGGCGGATTGAGTGGCCCTGAATGGCTCTGCTCTCAGTACTCTGCCTCGCCTCTCCTCACTGCCGGTTCTCCCAGAGGAAATCGCCATTAATAAAAACACAAAATGAAATACGCGTGTCCACAAACAGTATTCGGAAACTGGACGCCTCGCTTGCCGTCGACGAAAACGAGGCTTCGCTTTCCGTCGGTAGCTGCCAGAAAGAGCTGCCGCGAGAGCACGGGGATCATTTCACTCACTGAAATGCAATCCTGCTTCCATGGCGAGATCTTCGCTGCGAGGTTCAAAGTCTGCAACCACATCCATCGCGGCAATCACGAAAGCCGCGGCTATGCAGCAGTCATTTGCACACGCCTTCTAATTCGCTGAGAGCAATGAGATTCGTGACGACATCGCTTCAGCACCAAATCTGGGGCGAGAGAAATCGAGTAAGAGATATTCGGTCTTTGCTTACAAAAATTTTCACTAGCCTAATATGTCATCTTTTCACCATGCTTATTGTAACTGCGCAAAAAACGGACGGAAACACGAAGGGCAAGAAAAGGACAAACAAGCGCAGTTACAATAAGCATGGATCATTACCAAGTAGCCCAACTTACCACTCTTCTGAACTTCATCTTTTCACACCCAACCAAAACTGCACGCATTATTCAATGCCCCTGTTCAATTCAGTACAACTTCATATTCATCGTTAGTGTCCCTTTAAGGTCCCTAACTGGCTGTGAGTACCGGACGCACAAGCGGGAAAGTTACACCAGGAAACATCTATACGCACATGTTCACTACCTCGGGAGAGAAGGCGGACAATCGACTTCACTATCGGCTTCAATGACGCGGTAAGCTACAACGATACTTCTTTTTCTGCTAATACAGCTCAAGGTTTCGCGTCTGATGTTTCACGTAAACGTGTTATGGTGGCTTCATGAGATGGCATATCAGCGTCATCTGGCCGATATAGGCTCCGGGTGAGGCACAAAGCACAAGAAAAAATGGCCGAGGGTGCTGTGAGCGAACTAGATAGGGAGTGTCTATTTTCCCGGCAGCTGAGAAAAACTTCAGAAAATAATTTCACTTGGTAGTCGCGTCATATTGGTAATCGTAAACCTCGTCCTCATTCGTAATAAATTTCCCCATAAGGCATTGTTTTCTTGTTAAGGTAATGCACACACGCAGGGATATATATATATATATATATATATATATATATATATATATATATATATATATATATATGGGTCATTCCATGCCAAATCATCCAGAGTTTTTCCGACCATCACAAATATGGCTGAAAAAAAATCCACGTTTTTCTTGAAGTTCGAAACTCGTCCTGCTCGTTTATTTCTGCTGCCAAAAATTTTCCCGCCTATTTGTGAGAGTCTGTAGTTTTGCGCCGACTGAGCTAAAGGGCATCAAACAACAATTTTTTTTCAAAGGACGTTTATGGGATGCACTCGATAAAATGGTATTTCCGGCAAGCTAATGAAGTGATGTAACTGTAAAAATAATGGCTTATTTATGTATATCGATTCTTCGAGGGCTTTTCGCACGAGCAAAATTGAATAAAGTTGCAAATTTTTATATTTTTTTACACGAACAAGGCAAACTCAAAGGGTAGAAATGAATTATGTACTGGTGGCCTGCTCGAAATTCTACAAAAGAAAAATAACTTAGTCGCTGAAGGTGTAGCAGATCGCCTGAAAAAAAAAAATTGCGAATTTCACTTTTTTTGAGAAAGGCTCTGTATTCGGCATCAAAAAACTTGCCTTGGTGGTCGGACTAAAAATATCCACGATACTTCATTTGAAAGCTCTATGTATTAGCTGAACATAGGCAAAGTTACAAAAGATATGCTTCCGGATGTCGGTGGATGCGTCAACCGTGCCGCAAGGAAACGAACGCCTGTGCGCTTAACATTGTCCGCTTTAAACTATCCTAGAATACCCACTGCAAGTTGTGGGAATCGAGCGCGCTCTCCCCTTGGGGGCCTCGCTCCCCAGTTAGCGCGTGTGCTGGCCCCGCGCGGCTCGAGCGCCGGGAACCGCCGTTAATCGGCGATAAGGCTACTGTGGCTACGCCGCCAGGCCTTTTTGCTTGGTGCGAACCATGACCCTGCCGTAGCGTCTTTGTTCGCTGCGGCAGTGGAGAACGTCGCGTCCCTTGCCGGTCGCCTCGTAAGGTAAGCTTCGTGCAAACCTATCTCCACAAAGTACAGTTGCTAAGTACCCACTACGCCATAATTGTTCCTTTTGCGAGTCAGCGAAGGTGTTATACGAAGGTTGTATGTTCGATAACTATACCGGCGGCAAGTTCTCTTTTCGCCCACCTTAATTTGTTTACATTTATATCATAATTATAGTTAGACTAAAAATAATGTGCCCTACACTTTCCTTTTGCTTCATTATCCGTTGGTTTCATTAGGTTTAGAAGAACAGAAAGCTGGGCGAGTTTGTAGTGAACCATGATGGTGGAAGCGCAAAACACACAAAGTACACAAGAAGAACTAAACAAGACGAGCGCTCGCTTCAAACTAAAGTTTATTTACAGAAAGTAGCCAGCTTTTATCGTACACTATTAACCTACTAAACAGTCAAGTGGTTTATCTCGATAATGCTTTGGCGCTGGGAATAGATCAGCGGTAGCCACGCACACGCTCGGAATGATCTGGGTCTTTTTACCACAGTTGTTTCGCCTCAGTTTAGTGCGCAAAAGGTAGCTTTTTTATGTTTTTTATCTTTGAGGTGATACTTGTTCATCGGTTGTTAGTTTGTCGTTTCACGCATGCGTTTCCCTGTTGCTGTTGCCTTTTTGGTGTACGATGAAACCTGGCCACTTTCTGTGAATAAACTATATCTTGTCTAGTTCGTGTGTATTTTGTGTGCTTTGCGCTTCCAAGTACCTTCATGGTTTCATTAGGTTGCGTATCATATTGCAAGTAGCACGTGAAAGCTTATATATCTCAGCTAAAATGTCGACGAAGAACCCTGAAAACAGTGACTATACATATATGTGCGCAACTGCGTTGAATATCAGCTTATGAAAGCGCTTGGCTGCATATGATACATTTCCAGTGTGTAGAGTTATCACTTTAGTGAATCATGCAAGTTGAAATCCACGTTTCATTAGAAATAAGTCACAAACCTTTAGCAAGCGAGATTTATTTATTATTTATTGTTTCGTGACGGGCGCCAAAGGCGGCGATGCGAGAGGAAGGGGGCGCCCTCAAGCTATGCCACCCCTCCCCTCCACCCTCTTTCCAATGCGGGACCCTGCGCATGCCTATGCTCGTAGTTCTAGTTATTAAGGTCGTCTCAAACTCTTAGAGACACGCTTCTAGAAAACTAATCTGGAGCATTAAAATATTGCGCTGGAGCACATTTTAAATGGACAGTTAAGAGAGAGAGAATTAAATTTTATTTTAAGACCAGACAAAGCGATTTTTCTCGCATTAGTAAATTACCCTTTCACGATACCAAAGCTTAACTGTTGCCGCGGGAAACCGCACAAAAAAGAAAATGCAGATAGCGACGCCACATCGCAGTTTCCTCACCAACTTGCTGTGACGTCATAAATTTTGACGGCGTCTCTGCTAGAACTGACATTGCTCTTAATCGGTAAAATGAAGTACATTGAGTTACACACACACACACACACACACACACACACACACACACACACACACACACACACACACACACACACACACACACACACACACACACACACACACACACACACACACACACACACACACACACACACACACACACACACACACACACACACACACACACACACACACACACACACACACACACACACACACACACACACACACACACACACACACACACACACACACACGTCGAAATCCGTGACGGCATGCTGGCATTAATGTGCAGAAATCCGTGACATCATGCTGGCACTCATGTGCAGAGATCCTGGCACGAAATTTTAAAATGAACTTTTGACCTTCATTTTCTATTCTATTAACAAAGCTGTGATGGTGAAATTAACGGCACTGGAGCTTTCAAAGAATAATTCATCAGTCTAACCTGATTCGTTGTTTCACCTTAGTGTCCCTTTAAGGTCGCATATATCGGAAGTGCAGCTAGTCTTTTTCTGCAAGGTAGCCGACTCATCGCCTGCATTGTCGGAGTACGTGCCTATGCCCTAAAGTCAGTAATTAAAAATTAAACAGTATATTATTTCTGCTAACCAACCACGTTAAACCATTAGCAAAGACTGCGGTGGCCTATAATGACAGCTTTTTTTAGTGTCCTGCGTAGAAAGAAACCCGTGGTTTAATCGATGGGCATGTGCCAGATATTTTTAGACATCTGGTGTGAGAACTTAGAAGACACCACCACTGCGCTAGTATTATGACTTGCGTGATTAGACGGCGCTATCTGGCCATGCGAATAACAAAGCTAAACTAGCTGAGCGATTTGATAGCGGAGCAAGGCGGGCTCTGAGGATAACGAGGTGCCGACGATGAAGTCGGCGGTCGTGAATTCACGTCGTAAATTCGGTGCGAGGTTCGCAACGTTGCGAATTAAAGGGACACTAAAGAGAAACAATGAATCGGTTTAGGTCGATAAATTGTGCTCTGAGAAATTTAATGTCGTTAATTTCGCCATCATATGTTTATTAATAGAGGAGAAAATAAAGTTCAAGTCACGGATTTCAAAGTGTATTTATCGTATTTTGGCGCCATTGGCTCAACAAAATTACCCCAAACTTGGTATGCTAAGTCTATGACCCCCTCAGAGGACAATTTATTTCATTTTTACCAATTAGGAACTACGTAGTCCCAAGTAGGTGCCGTCAAAACATCTGACGTCACGGCGAGTGGTGCGGAAACTTCAAGGTGGCGTCGCCACCCACATTTTGTTTTTACGCGTTTTCTCGCTTACTGAGCGCCTTCTCGCAGCAAGCGTGGTGTTTTTGGTATCGTGAAAGAGTACTTTACTAGTATGAGAAAAATCGTTTTGCTCTTTAGTGTCCCTTTACGTTGGCATGTGCCTCCAAGCGCGCTTTACTGTACTGCGCGCATGTAAGTCGGGACGGATGCCCTGCAGGCTCTGCAGCGCCCGAAGTATACCGCCCCGTCCACGCCTGTGTAGAGCGCGCGAGCAGCCGGCCTTGGTCTTGGGTGCGACACCTTGCGGTGGTTGCGGGGTCTGATGTGGTTTCCCAGGAGCATGCGCGGCCTAATAGACATGCAGACCTGCTATGCACAAGTGGCAACCTTGAACAGTGCCCTTGTTTCTAAGCGAGTCTGCACTCGGCCTCAGGGCGCTTGCAGCATCTCGATGCCAAAGAATGACGCATTTGGGCTGATAACACGCGCCCGCCTTTTGCATTACAAACCACGCGCTTTCTGGATGTTCCGTGGTACGCGGTCACATGAAAAAGTGATAACCTCGCGTAATGTGCACAGCCGGCAAAACAAAGGCGCTTGCCAACATTATTTCTGGTTTAAAGCAATGTGCGCAGATCTGTGCATGCTCCTGGGCGCACTACGTCAGCGTAAAATCGCGGTGACGTCGCGGCATGCCGCGGCGGCCGCGGTAAATATGCAGGTCACGATGCATATTTGCAGCTCATATATGCAGCTCACGATGCAAATCATCCGATGGCCGTAGACTTCGTGTTTATGGCACGGTCATTTTGGATTATGACATCATTTGTCGAGAGAAAAGGGAGCGACTTCTAGCTGACTTTGAAAATTACTTGTAAATTCCAGGCCGCGTGCTGCGCTATAATGTTTGGCTCGCATGTTCTCAGGAGCCTCGACTACCGGTCGGCATCGTTTTCTGAACAGGCTCGGAAAGTGCTGCAGGGCGCTTTTAATTAACTGTAGTGAATGTGTTGCCTTAATTTGTCCAGAAAATGATGGTTGGTTGGTTGGTTGGTTGGTTTAGGGGTTTCTACTGGCGGGCTCAGCCTGGAAATATGGGCCGGCAAATGTTTTTTTTTTTGCTCGTCTTTTTCACTGTTCATGAATCTTCTACCGTGATGTCTGTAAGTGAAGTGTCGCGTAGGTATTCACGTAGAAGGCGTGAAACCTTGCGAATGATGTCAACCTGAGCAGATGATTGTCCCCGTATTGACGTGATTCGGGCAAATATTGAAGGCGTTAGAAAAAAGAAAACGTCTTCGAAGAAAAGACAGCAAGCCAGCTAGGTATAGAAGTAACAATAGTAGCTATCGCAGTTTAATGAATATTTTTTAACTGAGATACAAATGAATGTAGCAGTTATCGCCGTCCCCCTTCACTTGTTTAGTAGCATAAAAATCATTAAAAAAGGTAAATCCTTGTGTTCAGTGAATAAAAGAAAAGGTCTATAGTAGCGAAGTCCGCGAATGACTGAGTTACACAAATACCAGACACACACACGATGTAATTGAGTCAATATTGATTAATTAAGTATTTATCCGTAAAGCGTCCAAGTCTCTAGAGTGTAGAATTCTGTGAGGGGGGGGGGTGTACACAATATATACTTACAAGTGAAGGGGTTACAAGTTTGCGTAGAGCTAGAGCTACTGCCATCAATTCAGCCTCAAGTATGGGCACAAAATGAGGCAACCCGAAAGAAAAAAAAAAGACCAATAAAGAGCAGGGCAAGACGTGCAAACGCCGGAAATTTCCTCGCATTGCGATGCATGCTCACCAAAGAAGTTTAGGTGCAAAATAGAAGAAATCATCAATCGATGTGTATTAGCCGCCATGAAAACGTTTGTCGGACGTTTCCTTAATATTGAAATAACTCATTTGAGATATGTCAGTAGTTCAGCGTATCCTGAAAAAAAAAAATATCTTGAAACCTTAATTCGAGAAAGGTGCCAGTGTAAGGCACATTGCTAACTTGTGCATTGAAGTTCAATGGCTCGAGCGACGTAAAAATATTTTCTGGTATATACTCAACCGGGACGCCCATGTTCAGAAGAGTGATATGAAAATCGCGGCTTAAACTCATGTAGACTTGAAAACGACAACAACAAGAAAACAATGGACAGTGAAAGGGCCAAACAAAGGGGGGCGGAATTCTCGTGTCTTGCTGCCGTTGTGCAGTGTTTTCATTGTCCTTTCTCGTCGTGTCCGCTATCTTAAACGGCTCGTTTTGGATCTCTTAGCTCCGCTTGGACGTTCACTACACGCTTAATACCACACATTTCACATCACGTCTTTTTAACCACACTGCAAATCGCGTAGCGAGCCCCTACTGCAGCCAACTCCATACAAGGCATTCGAATAAAGCATACTTTCCGGAGCAAACATGAGGGAGACTAACTGCGATGCTTATTACAACGCAAATGTAATAGAAAAATGGAACTGAGAAACTAATTAACGCAGGTGGCGGGCCAAACTTGTATATCTTTCGTGTTACGCGTGAGGTACTTTACTAATTAAGCTGCGACAGCTGCTATTCTCACACTTCTGAACATGTGTATATTTACAACATCAGCCCTGGAAGTGTGAGCCAGCGCAGCTCATGGACCTGGCGACGGACCAACAAAAAATCGAGCACCTCGGATCACCCCATATTTCACGCTCAGTGAGACAGCAGAATTAGTGTGCACTTGGAGCGAACCTTTAGCACAAAAACGGGCTGTTCTGCATGAGACGAGTATGGCTCACAACACAGCGCAGCACGCTATCAAGCCAGCCTCCGCTGACGTATGGGCGACGTCACGGGCGTAAGACGCATGCACGCATTTCTGCACGTCGCGCGGTGCGAGCTGCGAGCGGCACACTTCCTGGAACCTGAACGAAGTTTATTTGGCTTGGCTGGCGCAGCGTGCGTGCGACCGGGAGGCAAGCGCATGCCTCCAAGCGACGAAACCACAAAACCTTTCGGTTTGCGCAGCAGGTGACGTATCCAGTGACGATGCCTGGCCAAGAAGCTCCCCCGACTGAGGCGTCCCGCGGACACCTCTCTCGATCAAGGCCGAGCACTTTCACTGGCAAGCAGACGGGGTTTCCCCGGCGACTTCTGGCCTCGCTTCCCCTTGGCAGCCATGGAGCGCCCAGCATGACGCAATTCACGCAGAGCAATGCTGTTCGCTTTGTCTGGCCGCATAGACCGTCGCGACACTTCGGCAGCAACGCAGCCACACATCAACATACTGGGGTCCACACCACAGTTCACCAGTGTGCCTCGAGAGAAGACCGACAGCGCCATTCCTCGAAAGCACAGCAGCACGTCTGCAGGCGTCTGTCTCTCTCGCGCGGCGCAGACTAGCATGCGCCAGCGCGACGCGACGACGCATGTTCAACGTTGGCATCGTGTGATACGCTTCACCTTGTAAATCACTGTGAATCCAATATAAACCAATTAAGCCGGTTTAGACATTAAAGGTATATCCTCGAATATGGACTGTCGTGCATGACAGGCGAATGTATGTGCAGTATATTTGATTACGTGCGAATAGCACGCCTATTATACTCTGGTACACTGCCAACTGTATACGTGCTCGTTCGTCATCCAGTATATCGCCAAAGCTAGTGGCGTACGAGTTGTACGTATACAAGATCAGTAGGAGATATTGTGGGAATTCTGGCGTGGAAGCACGCCGCGAGCCACTGTCGGTTGCCTCAACCAACCCTGTATAGCGCAGCCAACATTTCCTTGCCTCGGGCTGAAAGGATGTTCCACATCCGTTGCTAAAGTGGCGCGCTGTCTACTAGGGCTGATAGTCGTCACAAATCTTGCGCACACGCAGAAATAACCAAGAAAGAGCATGACCGTCACGACAGCTTAATTCGCAAGACAGATATGGGTTCGGCTCCCACTTGCGACGAAGTGTACTTTAATTTCCCTTTATCTCCACTGTTTGTGTATTTCAGGTAGACACAAGCAATTTCCGCTGTGTTTCTGTATCAAGAAAAAATAATGCGACACACCCAAGCCAGGATCAGTGCTAATAAAAGCACTTTTAGGTGTACCATACGTGCTGGTGTTCTTTAGTCCTAAGGTCAAGCTTCCGCTTTACATATGTAAACGTATGGCACCGCCGGTGCCCTGCAACTCCAACCCCTCTTGGTAATCGACAACTCGTGTAACTCATCTTCAGTGTGTGTGTGTGTGTGTGTGTGTGTGTGTGTGTGTGTGTGTGTGTGTGTGTGTGTGTGTGTGTGTGTGTGTGTGTGTGTGTGTGTGTGTGTGTGTGTGTGTGTGCGCGTGTGTGTGTGTGTGTGTGTGTGTGTGTGTGTGTGTGTGTGTTACAGTATTACAGTCGAAGGATACCGTTTTTAACAATATCGGTTATAACAATTAACCCTTTCAGACGCCACCTATGGAGAACTCTCTGTCAATGTGTCAAATCAATACAACGTTATTTCAAGGCACTCATTATTCTATTGCAACAAAAATAATGTCATCGTGTGTTAATTTGGGTGTCTTCTAGTAACTAATCCTACTTAAGATGTAATTAAATAGCCATTTATCCTGAAGCCATTCATGCGAACGTGGTAGTGCCTTCAGAAGAGTGATTATATGCAACAGTACCTTGCAAAATGAAGTTAAATGAGGACAAATTTATTATGCAGGAGGTTCAATTCAGCCAAAGCTTGATATATCTTGCTCTTTCTTAGGCCCTTGTTGATACAAATAGCAAAAACAAGATGTGTGCCCATTTGTGTACATAGCGTTTCAAAGGGTTAAGTTTGGCTGCTGGGTGTCCGTGCCGAAAGGTAATGGAACGCCGAATTCTTGAAAGCAAAGAAGAAAACGATAAATTGGAGCCACTGCACACCAAAGGGCGCCGCATACAAATACAACACGACTTGTTTTGCAGCCTTCAAGGTGTCACCCGCGCACCCCTCCACAGGCCTTAAAGTCTCTCTTCATTGTAGGCGGGGGGGACTTTAACTTAACCCTGACTTTAAGCCCTGCTCTTCTACCACGCCAAGGTGGTGGGTGTTGACTCGCGCCGTGACAGTGTAGCCCCTTCGGATTTTTGGTATGCTACGCCGCATAACGTGTCTCCACTGCAGCAAAGCTGACTTTTGAAATCCGCTGCGGCCGCAAACGGATTGACTCGCGAAAGCGCTAGTTCGAGCCTTCCAGATGGTCGACGCGGCAGCTATGGTGGCTGCAGTGAATAAAGCTTTTGACGTACAATTTGAGCAAAAAGTCCGAAAAATGAAATATCGTAGAGCTTCAGCGTCCGAAACTTCAGACGTTCTTATACATTGACTCTGTGGGGCTCGTAGTGGTGCCGTGAAAACGTTGAATTTTCAAGCATGTCGGAAAAATCGAGCGTCCGAAAAATAAGCTGTTGACTATTCCTCTGTGTTCTCCATTTTACGTGTGTGGGCGCATATCCCACCGAATGTTATAGTTTTCTCACTACAGCTTGCCGTCCCCCTATTTTGCTTTTTTTTATGCAACCCGTTTATAACAGTTATAACTTATAACAATGGAATTTTCGTGCCGCTTGAGTATCGTTATAAGGCAAGTTGTCTTTTCGTCCACCTTACTTTCTTCACATCTATGTCACAAATGTTACAATACACTTAAAAGGGTACAATTAAGGTCCCCTATGTCTTCCTTGGCTTCATTATCTGCTGGTTTTCATTAAGGTTGTGTAAACAAAGAAGCAAGCCCTAAAAAAATTCTCTTCCTTCATATATATATATATATATATATATATATATATATATATATATATATAATATATATATATATATATATATATATATATATATATATATCAGTGGCGTAGCCAGGAATTTTGTTAGAGGGGGGGGGGGGGGCTCACGTTGCAGCGCGACCTCCTCATTGAATTTTTCGAGCCGACTAAGTATATGAATAACATGTATTACCGGTTACAATTTGTATTAGATGCTGCAAATCACTTCTTAAATGCTGCGCACTGTCAAGAACGAGTAAGACATGTGTATTTTCAGAAAAATATTACGTTACCATGCCCGCAAAATCTTTTCAGGAATAACTGTCTTCAATCTTTTCAAATGTTTAATTTTTTTTTGTGTGTAAGAGGTGCAGCAAATATCACCTAAACTTTGGAACTGCATCAGTTTTAAAATAAAGAAGCGCCTGATAACAAAAAAATGAAGTCCACAAAATAACCAGGACAAGATCAAATATTTTAATGCAGATTGCTTACGCAAAATGTTCATTTTTTGGCACAAATGATGCGGCCAGGGAAAAACAAGAATGGGAAAGTACACCTCGAATACGGGCAAAACATAAGTCACCGGAAACAGTGCGCAGTATGCTTACACAAAACATCACAAATGTACATTTAAATATGCAATCAATATACGGAACTAATTAGCAATGATCACTATGCATAATGCCCAAAATAAGGCAAAAGAACATGCTGCACAATCACAGAAACTGATACGTCCTTGGGCCAAGCTGCTCTCTCGGACGCACCATGTGGAGAGAACTATAAAGGAAGAGCGCCGAAATAACGAAACTATTTCAAAACTGTTTTAAAAGTGCGAACCACTATTGTGCACTCAATATAAAAGCAGGGTTGTTGCTTCTAGTTCAAAAAGCAATACAGAACAAAACCGACAAATGAAAGTAACAAACAATGCCGCTAGTACGGCTTCCCAATAGCTGGTGAACAATAATATTGCGTCAGAATTACGGACTCATTGACCTGAACTCTGGAACAGCAGTGTCTTTTCCTTTCGTTTGCGCTGATTTTTGTCCTGCTCGGTATCAAAGGACAAAGTTGACCCGGCGAGGAAGCTTAGCGAAGTGGTCAATGACTTCCGACACGCTGATATCGACATTTCTGTGGGCGTACAGAAGTGCCAGGCCCACCATGCGTTCCCCAGACATCGTGGAGCGTAAATAGTTTTCATGCTTGAAAACGTTCTCTCTGCGCTGGCAGTGGTCACTGGAAGTGTGGCTGGAATATGGAGTAGCTTGTACACATTCAGATAGAACCTGCTGTCGCAATGAGAGAGGGCATCGGTTCCTGTACTGGGGCGATGGTTTGCTGCTTTGTTCGCCCACTTTGTCCACCATAGTCGCAGTTCTCTCAAAGCAGCCCTCGTTTCGACGTCATGCGCAAAAACTGTCAGGAAATTTTCTGCTCCTTTCTCCCGATCATCTTGCAATGGTGGTATTGAGGATGGTACAATTACTGAAGAGTACTTTAGAAGTGCCCTGTGCTTTTCGAACCGTTGGTTTAACTGGGCTAGTACGTGGTCCATGAACGGAATGAACAGGGTTCTGCGAAAATATTCTTCCGCGCTTTCGAATGCATTGCTCCCAAGGTTTTGCTTCCGGACACCGGCTCGACGGCTGGTGATTTCCACATTCAGTTTTTCTGCCAATGCCTGCACTTGTGCAAATATTTTTGAGAAAGAAGCATTCGCATTCTTGCGGTCATTTTCGATTGTCTGCTGTACCACTTTCTATGTCGTCAATGGCAGCGCTCATGTCGATACTCCTCGTCTGCAGCTTCTTTGACAGTGGCAAAGTCAGTGCTAACACGTGCTCCCCCACATGCAGGCTTAAAGGAACGCTGGTGACAAGAGTGCCAACATTAAACTGTTTGCCTGCACTGGACTTTAGCCATTTTCATTAAACTTAATCTCCTCTAGTGCTGCGATCAACGGCTCAAAGAGGCTCACAAATGAAAGCACTGCATCGTGCTTCTCGACCCAGCGCGTTTCCCACAGTCCCAAGAGGCGCTGCCTTGTAGACTCAGTACAGCTTAAGCTTATCATTTTTCGCAAAACGTGTGAGCGGCTAGAAGATTTACGGAAAAAGACTGACGTCGCCTTTAGAGTACCGGAACAGTTTCGGATGTCTGTATGAAGCATGCCGCACACAGAAGTAGATTAAGGGAGTGACTGGTGCAGTGAGTGTAGAGTGCGGCTGGATATGTCTCACGAACAGCAGCTTGAACACCATTCGTTTTGTATTTAGTATTTTGTATTTAGTTGTCGCATTGACAGCGAAAATAGTGAGGCACGGAATGCTGATAAATATTTTTTTGTCGTGTTCTTTCCCGCGCGATTTTTTGTAATCACGGAAAACAACACGCGAAAAAAAGTATTCGCGCCTTGCGATAAATAAATGTGAAAAATAATCTCTGGGGATTAACAGCTCATCTGAACTGGGGATAAAAAGATCATTCGCATGCAGTGTGTGAGCGGACCGACTATTCGTCTGGCGAGGTGATCTGTGAGGACCAAAAGTTGCCTTGTAGAAGTACTGCTCAAAAAGAACGGATCCCTGAGGTTCTTGGACCTGAGGCTCAGACCTTTTCAAGTAGCCATGTATGCTGGAGATATGAGCCTCGTGCAAAAAAAACTGTGTTGCCTTTTGCCTCTGCACACAGCAAGCTGTTCCAGCGCGGAATTGCTCGTGCCTGTTTACACAACGCATTGACCAAGTCTTGCTACCATTCGATGCAAGTAAGCTTCTGCGGGCAAATTGCTCGTTTGAAGGCAGCTGATATCCACGCCGCCTGCTGGTATCTGTTTCAGAGAAGTTGCGCAAGTTTTCGAAGATCGACACGTGCACTGATTCGCAGGCAACAGTCCGTAAGAAGGTGGCTGTGATTCCATACCTGCATGGTATATCACACAATCTCAAAAAGATTGGTCTAAGAGCGGAGATTTCAGTTGTGTTTTCTGCGCCTAATAAGTTGTCGCAGTTATGTGCCAGAACCAGTCCGGTAGGAAGGCCTTCCAACAGCTGTAAAGTTAGGCACCGAAATGAATTTGTTGAATGTGTGAAGGGCGTAGTGTATAACATACCTTTGTCCTGCGGTCACAGTTACGTCGGACAGACAGGCAGATGCCTGAATGTGAGATTGCTCGAACACAATCAGACAGTGAAAAAAGGTTGTGATGGTTTCTTGGCGGCTCATTGCGGAATGCAAATGCGTGCCTTTATTTGACAGTAGCCCCGCCACGGTGGTCTAGTGGTTATGGCGCTCGACTGCTGACCCGCAGGTCGCGGGATCAAATCCCGGCCGCGGCGGCTGCATTTTCGATGGAGGCGAAAATGTTTGAGGCCCGTGTACTTAGATTTAGGTGCACGTTAAAGAACCCCAGATGGTCGAAATTTCCGGAGCCCTCCACTACGGCGTCTCTCATAATCATATCGTGGTTTTGGGACGTTAAACCCCAGATATTATTATTATTATTATTATTATTTGACAGTACAACAGTGTTGGCAACTCACCCTAAGGATAGCACCAGGATCATCATTGAGGCGGCAGCGATTGCTAATGGAAGCTGCGTCCATCCATCGCACTAACAAAAAAGGAACTAGATTACTTAAATTCACCCGCACGTGTTGGTCCCGCGTAGTTTTGCTGTTTTTTGTTTAGGTTTTCCCCTTGTGCGTTGACTGATATCGTTGTAATCACATGTCACAGGTGTGACATGTGATTACAATCATATCTGTGTGTGATCATATCTGTGTGTTGCTTTAATAAACGATTGTCGGAAGTTAGCGCTTGTACTCGTCGTTTCTTTGTCCGCTGTGCACTTTTTGCGCTGAAGTTTTAGCAGTATGGAATACCAACTAGCCCGCTCCCACACCTTGCTTTGTAGAAGTAACTGCATGTAGAGTAACTGTTAGACCCGGGGACGTTAGTCCTTAAAAGAAATAATGTACTTAAACGTGCGTCACCTTGTAGACCTTCTAGGTTAGAAAGAACACAATGGCAAACGCCGGCTGCGTGAAAGTAAGGTAAAAATAGGAATAATCGTACAAGAGTCAATTTTCTTTTTATTGTTCAAAAAAGAAATAAAGTAATACCCTGTAATACCTGCATCACAAACTGCATGGTTGAAAAAAATCTTGCAGAAAAGTCCACGGCATTGTCGTCTTTCAACAAAACGTGCATTGTCGTGCTCGAAAAAAAGGTTTTCGGTGAAGTGGTGGTGACGGGGTGTAAGGTGGTTATTTCGGACGGCGGTGTATAATAGAATAAAAAAATTTTTTTTAAATTTTAAGGGGGGGGTGGAGGCGGCGAGGAGGCTGAAGCCCAATAAATCCCACCCCCCGGGTGACGCCCCTGGTCGGTGGTGTATGAGAGCACGAAAAATTTCGGGGGGGGGGGGGGGGCTGAAGCCCCATAAGCCCCCCCTGGCTACGCCCCTGCATATATATATCTATATATATATATATATATATATATATATATATATATATATATGGTATTTATCATACAATTTATTAGAGAATTCGCAGAGGTCAAGCGATCAGAGGTCAAAGCGGAGTCCCCTGCGGAAAAAGGAGCCATCCTGGCGACCTAAGGAATAGGTGTGGCTGGCGGGTCATAGTGCGGCTTCAGTCGGTCGGAACAGTCTCACGGCCGCGACGGCGGCGGTCCTTAGATGATTGAACAGGTTCAATAATATAGTTGACCGGGGATGCTTGACGTAGGACGCGGTAGGGGCCTTCGTACTTAGGCAGTAGCTTTGTGGAAAGGGGAACGCGAAGCCACACCAACGTTCCAGGCGAATATGACTGAGGAGGCAGGTTTTCGCCGTGACGCGCTTGGTCTGGTGCGGTGCGAGTTGCCTGCATTCCTCGGCCTAAGTGGCGACAGACAGAGTCGTGGATTCTGAAGCGTCCGGGCGATACAGAAGAATGGTATCCATAAACGGGGAAGTTTCGCGGCCGTAAAGGAAAAAGAAGGGAGAGAAGGGGTAGTATGCGGTCCCAGTTGGTGTGGTCAGCGGACACGTAGTACATGGACAGCATGTCGCTCAGTGTGTGAAAGGGGTATTCAGATGGGGGAGAAATGCTCGGGGGATAAAGGCGGAGCCTAGTGACGTCAGCTCGCGAGGAAAAGTCTCCACAAATGCCCCCCACTCACACGGACGAGGCGAACGGAGGGGGAGACCAGTGTTACTAGACTACTCTGGTGGCTTGCACCACCCGTTTGACGAGCTGCTGACGACGAGCTGCAGACGACCATGTAGCTGCAGACTGTACACCCGCTGCCGCTCTTTGCAGTGGCAAGTGCAACAATGTGGCCAAACAAGAGCCCAAATTTCGCTATATCCCCACCGCCCGGGGGATCGTTTGTCCTTTCGGGGAAAAGGTCCCCGTCTCCCCCGAGGAGGCGCGGGGAGATCACGCCCACTCGCTAATCCGTGACGTCGCGGTCACGTGACCTGCAATCCCCTCGTCTCCCCCGAGCATTTCTCCCCCGTCTGAATAGCGCTCAGTCATTCCGCTGGTTTGAGGATGGTACGCGCTGGCTGTCCGATGCACAGCGTTGCATTCACTGAGGAAGATTTCTACGGCTTCAGAGAGGAACGTAGGTCCGCGGTCGCTGAGTTGCTCGCGAGGCGCGCCGTGGCGAAGCACAAGTTTGTGAAAGATGAATAAGCCGACTTCACGTGATGTGCCCTCCGGCCGCGCGGAAGTTTCAGCATAGCGTGTCAGGTGATCAATTGGCCGCGAGATCGAGCGGAGTCGCCGCCTGGCGACAACTGGCTGAAGTGCGCCTAGTGTGGATTGCTCCATGCGTCGTCTGCTAGACGCGTTGTGTTTGCATGTGCGCGTACGTCATGCAGGGCCTCAAAAGGCGGTTTCTTCCTTTGCGTTGGTGCAACTTTAACCGCTCGTACGTATGCCTAACACGATGTAAAGAAGCATTTGGCCTCGATCGGCTGTATATGTACTGTAATAAGATCAGTGAGTGCACTTGTCGAGAGTGCTGTGCGTGGTCGTCGTACCGTCCGTTCACGAGAGTCATATCTGTGTAGGTGCCACATAGAGTTTCCTAAAATTAACTAGAGGGAACTCTGGCGCTCTGACGCATCGTTCAGGCCACCATGGGAATGATGGGTAGTACACGGATTTGCCTAGTCTTTGTAACTTGCGGGCTTCGAACGCACTTGTGGCTTTGTTTTATTGCTGTGTTTTGGTTTTCATTTCAGATAAAAGAATGGATCGTTGTTGAACTTCGTGACCAGATTTGAATTGGTGAGCTAAGAAGTAAGTGGTGAAGTGGAACACGTTTGCTGAACATGGGAAATGGGTAGTACACCGAAAGTACCTAAGTTAGAAAAATCCGTGTACTTGCGGGCTTCGACACACACTGGCTGACACGTTGCACATAGACACTAGCGCCAGAGTTCCCTCTAGTAATATTGTAGGAAACTATGAGGTGCCATCTGTGGTTCAAGCGCATCTGCATTAGAAGATGAGAAGTATATATCGTTGTGAATCTCATGTGATATATTTTAGCGGCTCGGTGGTTAAAAAAAGGCTGATATATAGCCTACTATATATATAAGTGGTGAAGTATTTGTCAGACACGTCTGACACTTCGTTTGCTGACTTCAAATCTTGCGACAGAAATGGAATGAACGGAAATCGGCGAAAACGAGTTGGCCAGCCAAACGGAGCCGAAAGTACGAAGTTAAAAAATCACGTGTACTGAATCATTCCCGAGCTGGCTGAAGCGCCATGCGTTGCGCCCCATAGATACTTCCTAAGCCCTCTATAATATGTAGAAAACTTATATACTCATGTGGCGATAAAGATAAACTTGAATATATATGAGTATATATAAATGTATATATATATAGCAAAGGCGTTCATCGGTGACGTACTTGCCCTGCGGACTAGAACGTTCTCGCGTTGTGGTTAGGTGTAAACACAACTTCGGCGACTGTCGTTTAAGGTTACGGAGAGCTTTAGTTGTGTACGGGATCCTCCCACTCAGAGAATATTTCTGCCAAGTTCACAGCGCAGACGGTACTTGAATGACTGAATAAATTCCATGAATTAATTTCTTCTTTCTACAATTGTCCCTTAATTTCAGTGTAGAAAATCAAAGCACAGGACACGGAAATCTTCAAAACTGAGTTGCCTTGAGCAATCGCTTGTGGCGAAATGTATACAAAGACACCCGTGCGATGCCTGTAAAATTTGCGCTTTGGCTTCAGTGCGGAAGTGCTCGTAGTGCACCTCAACAAGCATATATATGCACACAGCGAAGTCTTCCGCGAAAACCCTTAAAAAAAGAGAGCGACCGAGAAAAATATATCATTCAAGATTTCAATGCGATCATGCACCGTCGGCGATGTGCTCAAAACCTTTACTATGCACCAGATCATGCATACCACTTCGCGTTTCGGTGCACGTACTTTGGAATACTGAGAACTGTTCTCGCGGGCGTGTAAACACAATGGAACATGCGCGAACTACAAAAGTTCGGGGACGAAACAGAGCCATAACGAGCGCACAAACAACGTTGCATTCACAGCGCAGACGTACTTGATGACAAAGAATAAATTCCATGAATAGAAGCTCTTCTTTCTCAATTGATTCCGCTCTGTGCAGTATGTGCGCATGCGAAAAAACGTAAGTGTAGGAAAATCCATCGAAAGCACAGGAAGCTTTTGCGGGCTTCGCTTACTGACACAAAATCACGATGTGGAAACAGCTCCCCGTGCACAGCACTTCTACACACACCACACGAAACCGGTATCCACACTAGCACACAGGGGTGACGAAGTTATCGCTGACACTATAGGTCGATCTCGCCGCGAATAGTGACAGTCACCCAGCACCGTTCCCGTCGAAGTGCTGTGCACACCATCGCGGACTTGGGGGCCTGCCGTACAGATAATTCAGATGCGAGCCTAAAAGGCCGGGAGGGAGGAAACCAGTGGTCCAGTGACTCTGTGCGGTTCCGCGTACGGTGGGATAGGGCAAAATGAAGCTTATCCCTGGCTGTGCATATGGCGGCATTCGAGGCAAACGTGCGAAACACAGGTTTTAAAACGTTCGGCAGAGGGCCATTCGTAACAGAGTGAATGGTAAGATGCAGCAGGCACATTTATAAGCCGTTTTGCGGTATCACACGGCTAAGTCGTTATCACGATTTGTTTAAACAGAAACAAGATTATAATACCAAAGGCACGTGGCTGTAGAGTACATACAACTGAACACGCGACTTCTACACACACCACACGAAACCGGTATCCACACTAGCGGGGTGACGGTGCTGCCACCTATAGGTCGATCTCGCCGCGAATGTGACAGCACCCAGCGCTCCCGTCAGGGTGTACGGAAGGGGGCGCAGATCAATTCAGATGCGATCAGGCCGGGAGGACAGGAAACGGCTGGAGTGGTCAGGCCTTTAAAAAAGAAAAAAAAGTGGAGATGGGCTCTTCCAAAAAGAAAATCAACAACACACGCAAAGCGAAATGGATGCAGTATCATGAAGCGATATATAGGTGGTCAATGATCAAGACCGCCAGTAACACAAAACGTGCGATTTACTAAGGCAGGAGGAAGTAAGCGTACCTGCCGTTCGTCAGAGTGAATGGTTACAGATGCCGCAGGGCAGAACATTTATAAGCGCTTCTTTGCGTGAACGAAGTCGTTTTAGGAATGAATCATTCACCAGCTTCATGTATCGAAATTGGCACGTATTAGATTTGAACTTGTGTGCAATGAACTAGGTCTACAAGATAAACTGCCACGCATGTCCTTGAAATCACAAGACATTCAGCAGGCCTTTAAAAAAGAAAAAAAAGTTAGAGAGATAAAAGAAAATCAAAAAGCACGCAAAGCGAAATGGATGCGAGTAAATCATGAAGCGATGCCACGGACATTATGTACGTAATACTGCAATAGGTCAAGATGATGCAAAAAATAGCACAGCGGCAGTCATAACGCTCTGGTGTTGTCTATGAGGAGCTGCGCCGGCAGCGGTATGCCCGTCGCTCTCCATCCCGCGAAAGCTCGCTGGCTTGTCGACCATATCGACACTTCGCGTTTTCTCGCAGATTGAGAAGTGACAGTGTGCGAGTCGCGCGCCAGTTACAGACTTTTTGGCTTTGCTCACCCTCAGTGCGTTCAACAGGCCGTCGACCAGTATCAAAGTTCTTGCCTTAGAGCAAATTCGCTTAAAGCGTAAGGCCTGGCTGTAAGGTATGCGGAGGTTTGCATGTTTTTGTGGCTACTTTGAAAATGTAAATACCTCTGTCTGTCACCGTCTGGCTTGCGGTACACTTAGTTTAAAGTTGTCGCATCCTTCAGCATACTGCTGACATCGAAAAGTCGACCTAGTCCTTGAATATGTGTGCAAATCGAAATGGATAGGGTGAGCATTATTAAAGTCCGATAAGACAACAGTTCCGCCTGAATCCATGTGACCATATCATGGCGATATGTCATCAATAAATCTTTTATAGTAAAAGGTTTTAGCGAACGACCCGGACCAGAACTTGTTCTCAAGAGATCCATAAATATATTCGCGTAGCTTGGCACGATCATGGTACCCATGAGACGTACCGCTTACTTGAACATAATGCACTCCCTTGAATTCAAAGTTGTTGTACTGTACGGCCGTCCGCTCATGACGTCAGTCCCGAGTGCGCGCCCATTGGTGCAGGCTTGTGTTCATCCGCCTGTAAAGAGTATCTGACATGAATTTTAAAATTTTTGCGGTTGTTCTCTAAATGAAGCACGGGTGTCGAGAACCCTACAAAAGAGTGTCGTGGTGCCTGGGGATGCATTGCATATATTTTTATACCGCTTCTTTGCAATCAGCAGTTTCGGTTTCGATAGGGCGGCTTCATAGTGACGTGTCAAATCTGCCCGTGACGTCACGGGCAGACTGCAACCCCACGAAATATGCACCTGCTGTCCCTTTGCGGTCAGTCGAACGTGGTTCATGATGAGTGAACTGTCGTCCAGTGCCTCCGACAGGCGATTTCTGTGATTTAGGCCTGGCATGGCAGAACCCAGACTTCGCAACGCGCTGACTGAGACCTCTAGACCCTCGCCCACTTCATCACCCGGCTCTAGGGTCCCATGCGGTGAAGCTGCCTGCAGATGCTAGGAGCTGAAACAAGCCTTAAAATCAACTTAAATATTTTATACTGTGTCCCGAATGCGGTGTGGGGGAAAGCGTAACACTACATGCCAAGGAAACCAAAAACGTCCGTTTGGCTGGCACTTTAAATCCTGTCATGTACTCCTTTAAGGAGGAAATTGCCGCTGCCTTCTAAAGGCAGCAGCCGGCCATATATATATATCATATATATATATATATATATATATATATATATATATATTATATATATATATAATTATGCAAAATTGATAATATTCATTTTAGGGCCAAGTGCGCTTCGTGCGTTTCCAAAATGACCTATCCATTTTTTTTTTGTGGTAACGAACATGCTATACGTGATTTTTCCCGGCGTTTAGAGGAAGCCCGCGAAATATGAAAGAAAACCACGCGACTGCGCTCGTGCGCGTGGACCGTGGCGAAATGAGCGGGCGCGCCTCTAGGCGTGGGCTTCACAGTGGGTCAGCATTTTTTGCGGTGGCACGCGGCAAGGAAGCGCCGTCGCCCTTGATAAGCGATAGGCTGACGTTTGCATGCCCCCTGCCATGGAATATATCTTATATCATCCACGACAAGGACTCCCGATTTCCCTTACCCTAGACAGTCATGAGCCATAGGTCTAGGCAAGTCCATGCATCTATAGTCCAATATTTCAAGGAAAGATGGCACTACAACACCATAAGATTCTTTTAGTTGTTCCTACCTTTCATTTTACTGTAATGGGTAGGCAGTAGAGCGTCCTGTTGGCTAGGGCGTGGTTTCCACGCCCACCAAAATCAAAGGGTTGGCCGCATCATCATCATCATCATCAAAGCTTAAATCAGAAAGTTTTTAACCTTACGGACACCGAAAATGACAGTGGCGTTGTGCAGTCGTGGCACTTGGCTGCTACACATCAATGAGAGGACATGTTAGTCATGTTCTATCTTGACGTTTCTTTTTTTTTTCTCGCTACAATACTGCAACTAAAACTGACTGCAAGCCGTTCTGAGGAACGAAGATACCCTTTACTCTTATATAATAATATTTTTTTAGCGTTACCCATTAAAAAAATGTTTTGAATGAATTCACGAAAAACTGGGTAATTTTGGATTTTTGTTTTCAAGAATAATTCGAAAGGTAAAGAGTTACGTCTCAGTCGGTCTCTTACAGTCAGACCAGGCGGAAGACACACCTGTAAAGAGAGAAGTCTACGTACCAGACATTTTCAGAGAACCAGGACGGAGGCATATTGACCCGAAATTTCATTTTGCACCTTTTTCCTTCAACGTATTTGTGAAGTCGAGGCGACAAGAAATAACGGAACGATTCGACCCAAAGGAAGTTTAATGTCCCATGAGCGGGAATTCACTAAACCGCCGAGGCAGGCACTTATACAAAATTTCAATGCTATCCTTGCATTGCTCCACGAAGATTGAATAGGTACTCTTGTTGTATGCTACTCTGATCTGACCTATGTCTTTTATTGCTCGCCTACTATAGCTGTTAATCAGTCTCAATCTTCCAAGAAACCACTGTCTCAATAAATAAATAAATAAAATAAATAAAATTAAAAACACGGCTTGGTTCGGTCTGAATTATGTTCGCGCTCTTAGAACGAACTGTGCGAAAAACTAAAGTTTGGGCACATGCCCGTTGAGACACGTCCCCGCTGGGTAGCCGTCACTTTCGCAATGATTGAAAACTATCCGCCTGGAGAACACCAGCAGCGCAGAAACCACGCAGGGATCACAGCGGTCAATGTTATGCAGCAGGGGCGTAGCCAAAATTTTTTTCGGGAAGGGGGGGGGGGGGTTCAACCATACTTTATGTATGTTCGTGCGTGCGTTTGTATGTGCGCGTGTATATGTGCGCGTATGTGCGCGTGTTCGTGCGTGCGTTTGTATATACGCCAGCAAAACTGAAAAACTTCGGGGGGTGGGGTTGAAATCCCCCCCCCCCTGGCTACGCCCCTGTTATGCAGTTAAGCGAGCGGCTGAGGCAGATCGCATATGGGGCGTGTTTCGGCAGGAATAGAGTCATCGAAGACGTAATATGCCGATTCCGTCGCGCAATCCTTTTTGCGCTTCGCTATCACTGTTCGCGTGACGACTTCCACAATGATTCTTTGTTGGTCCAGCAAGACCATTACAAGTGACTTAGCGTAACGAAAGATCGCATCACACACGCATAAGGAAGAACAGATACACAAGTGGTGTGCTTACAACGGCGCGCTTCTTCTTCCTTGTGGCTGTCTTTGTGCTTGCTTTAATGCTCGCAACAGCTGGTCGGCGCTAATGGTAACGAAGTCGTCACACTGCAGATGCGGAGGTGACCTCTGATATGACTGGCTTCAACAAAAGAATGGCTGCGGGTGTCTGGATCGCCGAGCGTCTTTCCACAAGCACGGTCTTGTTCGCCTATTCGGAGGCATGCCCGTTCCGGTCACGCCACGTGCGGTCTGCTTCAGCGCCTCGGTCACCTCCGCCTCTAAAAGACGAGCGCGCGCGTGCACGCGGTTATGCACTGTGCTCCACGCGCTGACCCCCTGAGCGCTCTCCAAGGTCGACTCCTCGATGGAAAGGTGGCCTGCAAAGCGCCACGAAAAGACGGGTGGCGATGCGTTCGAGCGACAGGGAAGAAAACTGTGCCAGTGGGCGTGCAGGATGATTGTGACAAAGGCAATCCAGGAAAACCGCGATTCAATAAAGCTCCTCGGTCGCCGTTGTGGCTGACAGCGCAGAGAGAGAGAGGGACCATATATGCGCCTTGCGTTTCGCGCGGCCACGGCGTATACACGAGGATTTTCATCTGCTCGCGAAAAAAAAAAATAATAATAATTGTTGGGTTTAACGTCCCAAAACCAAAATAAAATAAAAACGAATGCATTCTGCTTTCCTTATGCACATAAATAGCGAGACCTACAGTTTTACCGACAAATCATCTTAGTATGACTGATTCAGTAGCAGGGGCGAATTTAAATATGTCTAGCCGTCACAGTGAAAGTCGTGTCCTGATGGCAGAATTTGCTATAGGAACCCCGAAAACCCTTAGCAATATTATTAAATTTTTGTGTCTGCGCCTACATCACTGGATCAACGTGCGGCTACGGTGTTCTGCCGGCAGGGTCCTTGAAAGCGGGAGAAAGTGCGGGGTATGGGGGCGGTTACAGAAGGCTCCTGAGTTCCTTTGGTAAACCTTTCTCCAACTTTCAGCTTCTGTTATCCTTATGAAATGCAGACCCGATATCCGCGCCGACTGTGAGACCGCTGAAAAAAAAAAACAAAAACAGCTTCCCCACTCCTCTCGGGGATCGACCTCACATTCCTTTATTAACTGAATGCAAAAAACACTGACACCCTTAAGCTTTTCTCTGTACATGATATCAAACATTAGCCACAGCCTCTCACTACGACATGGAGGCAAGATTCTTAACTACTAAGTTGAGCAGTGAGTGAAGCTCAACGGGGTAACTTTAATTATCCCAGATATATGCAATATACTTCTAGAATGAACCTTGCGTAAATAAACTTCGAATTTTAATCCCAACATCGATTCACTCTGCCTTCCCTCAATGCACAGCTACATCGTTCAGCTACCCCCCCCCCCCCCGCCCGCCGCTTTTACGGGAAAACGCGAAAGCTTCACCTCTAAGTTGTTTACAGTATACAGCAAATACGGTAAAGGCAACAGAAAAGTGAACCGCAGAGAATTCAAATGAAGTAACACACAAAAAAAACGCATTAGAGAGCTGCATTAATTTCACTCAACCAGCAGCGCCCACGTCACGTACTTCAGAAAAATTAAGTTACACCAACGCTGAGAAGAAAGAATGTTAGGATTTTATTTTTAAATATGTGAATTGGGCTACACGCTTTCGCTAGTTACACAATTTCATTACACATTTCATTACAATGCTACACAATTTCATTATTTGGTAATAAAGTTTACATAATTAATACGCGCTCTTTATACGACTGTGTAAGTTCCGAGCAGATTGTGAACGTTTCTTCTATGATTGATGAAGGCATTGCAGCCTCCCTTTACTTCGTGAAGAAAGAAATGTACAGAGAGAGAGTTTGATTTTGAAGACATCACATAAAAAATGGAGGCACCTTAGCAATTCTTATGATGTGTACGTGCCACAGCATTAATTGTCTCCGATTGTGTTACCTAAAGCGCGTTGCATCTCCGACAACGCGGAAGGCAGAGCGCGCGGCCACGGAGCGTGCACCACAGAGTTGCAGTCACGGGGAAGTTTTTTCAGGTGGCTCTATAATGGATGGATGAGCGTGCCCTTTAGAACGGGGCGGTGACCTGTGCGCCAAGTTTTCTTTTTTTTTTTAATTCGGTCTAATGCCTTGTCTACCATGTTTTTTTTTTATTTTCAGACCTTTCTACCTACTTTTCCTCCACCAATCCTCCAACCATTTGCCTCTACCGTGAACATGCTTACCCTTAAAGTGCTTTTCCTAAAATCCAAGACACCATGCACGTTAGTCCACAAACATACATCGGGGTGGATATTCGCTTAAAAGGTACATGCACCTTCTTTTGATTGAATCTCGCTTTATAACAACGCGTTCTAAGGCAACCCGACCTCGCTTGAAACAGTATAGGCGTTTCTCCTAGAGTTATCATAAAATGCTTCTCTCCTTAGTTCGTCTTTACCCTTTCAATAGTCACGTAGGGCCGTTTTCCTTTTCTTTCTTTTCATTTTTCGTTCGTTCTTTCTTTTTTTTTTTTTTGCAGTCGCTGCTATCCAATAAATCGTCTCCGCCTCTCTGACTTTTCGCTTAATGCTCTTTGTTGCCATATCGCCGACAATGACAGCCATACACTTGATGGTGAGCCTCCAGTTCTTTTTCTCTACTGTATGTCAACGATGTTATTATCCAAATACCAGAGTGCACTGCGAGCTCACTATGGCAGCGGTTCCAGCCCTCATTGTGATCATTTTCTTCAGTCAAAATGGCGTAATTTATGTGCCAATTTTTTTCCACGGCTTTCCGATGACGGCGGGATCGCACAATGAGCCAAGTAAGGCTCTCGCATAAAAAAAAAAAAAAGTACGGGAAAAAAAAAGGCATTTATGTACACGACTGAACTCACTTGAATGTAACTTATCAGTTTTGTTCCTTTTAAGCGGAGCTGTTCATGCTCGGCTTGCCCCGTATAGCGTTCGCCAAAAACTATCATCATCATGCCATCGCGCGCTTTCTTCGTTATCCCCTTCGTCTTCTGCTTCGCTCCCCGAATACGTGCGCCCGGCGCGCTCTCCCCCGCTGCGTCGATTTGTCCGGCGTGGGATGCAATAACTCGGATGGGCGAGAGAACGAGCACAGAGGGAGAGAGAGAAAGACAGAGAGAAAGGAAGAAATGGAGACAGAGAAAGAGATGGAAAGAGAGAAATAGAAAGCGAGAGAAAGAAGAAAAAGCAGGGTAACGCGACGTCAAGTCAGGTAACACTAGTTACGTGACAGGTTCCTGCGAAAATCACGTAACGCTAGTCACGTGACATGTTCCCGCCAAAGAAATCGCGTAACATTTGTCACGTGACATGTTACCGCCAAACCCATGTCGTTCAAAGGGCCCCTAAACCACTCCGAGTTCAAAGACGAGAGATTGGTTTCTTTCTCGCCTTCACTGCCCTTATTCCTACAGGCGACATCACCTCCTCGCCACTTATTTCTTCATAAAGCGCGTGTACAAAGCCAGCACTAAGCGTTGAGCCTATCGGGATTTCGCTCTTGTCGGCTACACGCTGTTATCTCAGTTTGCGAAGTCGGAGACGGACAAGACCAAGTGAAATCATCATGTTGTAATGCGCTGCCAGGTATGACACGGACCGAGAAAAAACGAGAGAAAACACAGGGTGATGCTTTTTCTCGGTCGGTGTCATACTTGGCAGCGCATTACAAGATGAAGACGTACCCTGCTGCAGCCTTATCAGAATAGAAATCTGTTGGTCGCGCACGATATCCATGCGAGACGAAGAACGGGTGGGCGACTGCATGGCAAAGCTGGGTAGGAGACAATTCACGACGGATATTCCTCGTATATGGACCAATCGACAGTTTAAGATAATTACGTCACGTGAATCACCCTTCTGGCGTCATAAAGTGCGCCGAAAAGACGAGAAACGCCAGGAGGTAATAACGCGCTCGTTTTTTGTTTTGTTTTCAGAGGCTGTTTACGGGCCATTGAATGATGATGATGGTGACCTTTTATAAATGGCTCACACCCACTCTGGGGGATTGGCCAAGAGACAAGGGCCATTTAAACGGGGCGGCTTCTTCCTCGGGAGTCCGAACACTAGCTCCGCTGTTGGTTCCAGCCTTGCACCACTAGTGCAAGCTGCGCCAATTTTTTTTTTTATTGCGATAGCAATTATATGGACACTCTCGGCGGATTTTTGCCGTCGGCGTGATGTCCCGGATATGTATATGTATGTACACATACATAAAAGGCACAAATAAAAATAATTCAGAACAAAATTCAGTAGCCCGCGGCCGGGGATTCAAACCTGCGACAAGAGGCGCGCTGCCTTAGACAATTACGCCATGCGTAAATCGTTCTCTAACGGCAGAATAGAAACGCACGCGGCGTTGGGTGAAAGGCACGGAACGCCACACGTGGCGAAATTAAAATTATGCGACACGCGGGCCAAGCTGCATCGTTGCCCGTGCTGCGTTTGCGCTGTATCGCTGTCGGCCAACGCTAGTTTTCCATTTTGGGGTTGTAGCGCCGCGCCACTCGTGGGCAGTCGGTCAGGGAAGAAGAGCGTCCCGTGGCTCGTGGTTGCGCGAGGTAGTGGGAACGCTTTTGCTCTTGTATTCTTATGCCACAGGAGGGAATAAACGAGGCGGCGGAACCAGAAACACGGTATATACTTTACACCGTGACGAAAATCCCGAGGCTAAAATTACAGCGCAAACGCACAAGACACCCATGAAGAAAAGAAACGGACGGCAAAAGTGTTGACTATACAACTGCTTTATTGCTTCATATGCCAATGCACATATACGCCCAAGGCAACCTTACCGCACATGCACAAACAACAATAGCTCTAAGCCAAAACATGTAACAAGGATGATAGTGTATTAGATACGCGAAGACATAAAATCGTATTCAGATGGGTGCAGGCATAGGCGTGCGCACAGGGGGGGGGGGGCAGGGGGGGCGGCCGCCACCCCCTAATCGCCGAAAAGGGGGGCCGCGAAATTTGCCCCGTACATTGACCCTTCTAGTCACCTAAGAGGGGGGGGGGGGCGAAAAATCTGCCCCATACATTCTTAGCAGAGTGGGGGGGGAGGGGCGCTGCGATGAACCTTTGCCCCCCCCCCCCCCGATGGGGAACCCTGCGCACGCCTATGGGTGCAGGGACAAAAAAGTAACGAAAAAGTAAGAAGCACAAAGAAGTGCGTTTGCGCTGTAATTTTAGCCTCAGGAATTGTGCCAACTAGACCCAAATGAAGCTTTATTTTAGTGACAGAATTGACGCCAGTGGCTTCACGTGCCACTGCCAAGCGCAGTCTTCGTTTTCTTCGCTTGAGGTCGCGCGCTCTCTGGTTTTGTTCGCCGCCCAAAGGAGGGCGCTCAGGGTCTTGGGACAACGCGAGCGCAAGAGTGGCTTGCGTTCTGCGAATGCGCCCTGACGGCTCGCAAATTTCTTGGGTCCCCAATCTAGTGTTTTGCCGGAGTTGGGATATGCGCCTCCGACTTGTACTTTGACATAAAGGGCGTGGTCGACCGTGCTCGCGCGCTTATATGTTGAGGGGGAGCTTTGTACGTCTTGTGCTTTCACCGCAAAGTTTGCGTTGACGGCTCGCTGCAGCGGCCGCGTTTGCGAAAGGAGTGAGCTGCTAGCTAGAAGAGCCAAAGTAGGGGCTAGTTCAAGTAACTGTGACAGTTCGCGCTCGTCCTGTGCATACCTGTGCGTTCTTTTCGTGCGTCCTTCTTTGTGTTTGAGTAGCGTACTGCAAGTGTCGAGCTGTGAAAGTTGTTAGTTCGCACTCGCCTTGTCGCTTTCCTTTTCCTGCGTCCTTTGTGCTTGAGCAGCACGCAGCGAAATTCTAGCTACTTGCAGTTCTTCCTGTGACATTTTTGCTATCGCATTCATTGCTTTGCCCTTGAGGCGAAACTGTGACTTTTTTCCCTCAAGAAAGCAAACTATGAATGACTCAAATTAGAATAAACAGCTTAAAAAATAATTGTTTCTTTAACCTAGACCGCACAAAGTTCCGGCGATTCAACACGCCGAGTGACCTACAGCCGGGTACAACTTCAGAAGGCAGCGGCATTTCCTCCTCAAAGGCAAATGCACATGAAGGTGCACCGATGAGCGCACATTCTATAAAATGACGTCATGAACTGCACAGTAGGTGACCCCGCGGTCATCTGGGCGGGGCCTGTCTTGCCTTCTTAACCCATATATGCCCAAACTCAGAAAAAAATGACAAGACAATTTTTTTTTTTCACAAAAAGAGTGCTTCTACCCTCAAAAGAAAGCACAAGTTCTTTATTTACTGCCAGGTAAACGTAACACTGTTTTTCAAGCCGTCCTTTACATATAGGACACTGGGCATTAGGGGTGCTATGTGCGGGTGTGGTAAGCTTTGAAACATTTCACGTGCACACCGACATTGCACTTCTTCCTCTTTACGACGTCTTTCATGCAAAGCACGCGTTTGCCCGGAGAAAGCGGTCGGCACGTGGCAGCAAGAAAAGGAAGCAATGTCTAGGCTTGCACACGTTGAGAATGAGGCCTGCTTGATGTGTTGTAGGTGGCGCTAGTCATCAGCTAAAGAAACAGCGATGTTAGAGCGCATCAAAGAAGCGTCCTATATGTAGGACACTGGGCATATATGGGTTAAGTTGCATTCGACTGTAGCTACCTGCACTAGGCAACCGGTATTCAGATGACATGAACAACCGACATGCATGGATGATATTACGCATACATAAATTTGGTACAGGGCTTAAAGTCTCCCTGAATTCACTAAAGGGGAGAGGCCCTTATTGGGCGGCGACCAAAAAGAGGGGAATCGCTCATGTAGGCTCATATATATGCGTGCGGAGGGTTTCCCTTCAGGGGGGCGAAGGTTCATCGCAGCGCCCCCTCCCCTCTTAAGTGACTAGGGGTGGCGGCCGCACCTGCCCCCCACCTGCACACGCCTATGTATATATAGTTACGCAGGGCCGTCACCAAATTTAAGTATATGCATAATATCATCCGTGCATGTCGGTTGTTCATGTCATCTGAATGAACAACCAACATGAACCAAAAGAGGGGACTCACTCATGTAGGCTCACGCGCGCGCGCGCGCGCGCGCACGCACACACACACACACACACACACACACACACACACACACACACACACACACACACACACACACACACACACACACACACACACACACAACAGATTAAGCGTTTGTGTGAAAGTCAGTTTCGTCACAACTCTCAGAGGTCACAGAAGTTGTCCTTGGGACGATCACCTGTGTAGTGAAACCAACTGTCTCTAAATTTGAACAAATGCTTATAAATGTTAAACAAATATATTATTCCGAGTGTATTTCGGGAATTTATTTAATGTGTGGATCCAATTATGCACTAAAGAAATTGGCATTTTAGAAACGATTTTTCAAAATAACTCTGTATGTAAAGGGTTCAAAATATATGAGCTCGAAGCAAATAACTCTAGCTGCAATGTAGAACATTATTATATTCACATTATTATATTCGCTACAGTGAGAACCTCAGGCATAACAACACTATTAATTGATTTTCACACCTACTTACCTAAAGAAGGCAAAATGCATGCTTTTTTGTTATTACACCAGACTTTAATTAACAACTAAACGAACAAAAATTGACTGGTAATGTAAAGAGACCAAGGTGAACCTTCAATAATTTACACACAGGTAGCTTTCATGCTCAGGTGCCTCGTGAAACAGTATGCTGTGCCAAGAAGCTTAGTCGAACAGGGTGGTGACCCGTCATGTGCAGTGTCCTCGAGGAAATGCATGCAGCAGTATGACAATACCCGTTTTTCTGTTTTGCTCGCATCACACCAACAGAATAATCATGATGAATTCATTTCCCCCACACAAAGCGCTGACCATCCCACCCATTAAAAAAAAAAAGAAAAAGCGCTTGTCGAATGGGTGCTGCAGTGCTATAGTCAACCTGCCGAGGGGGGCCGAGCCCCTCCTTAAAAAATGGGGGGTAGGGGGCTGGCCAGCCCCCATTTTAAGCCCTGAATTTAGAGTGCAGTTTAAGATGCAGCGCATACACATGCAGTTTGACATGTGTAGAGAATTTCGAGCATGAAACATGTAGGGTGGATTCTCGGCCGAATGGCAGCACATGGAAAAGAGATGCGTAACTCTGGCTCCCTACACAGAAATTAGGTTTGATCATGTGTGCGTGCAGGGTAGTGCATCACAGGGTGAATATGTGAGCTTGTTGGTTTGTCATACTTTTAGGGGTCGAGCACAAATAAATATAGGGACAAAAGGAAGAAGCACCAGTGTGTTTGTACATTCAAGTATACAAGCTTTTCTATAATTTTTCATGAGATCATTTTATTACCACAAGTCGCTAATAGTGTCAAGAAGCTAGTGATAGGCCTCAAGTTACTCAGTCATTTCCTACACAAACGTAAAACTATATAGAGTGCCCACACAAAATGTCAGAGGTCGCAGTGGTCTGTGTACACAGTACAGTGAATACAAGGCAGCATCAAAGTTTTGAGACTGGTTCTGTTTTGAAGAAAGTAAGTTAGTCACGTGCATTCAAGAACTGTCACCATCGAAACAGTCCTCTTGACCAGCAGTTCAGTGCTCCAAATGTTTCTGCAATTTTGCAAAATATCCACCCATCTGCAACTGAACTAGTCTCAAGCATGTCAGAATAGTGACCTTTGAACTGTTTTTTTTTTTAATTCTGGCGATAGAGTGAAAAAGTGGAGGCATAACCTAACAGATAACCCATCTGCTACATTGTAAGTCATCACTAGCGGTGAAGCTCAGGTGTACAGGTTTGACTACGTAACACGAGAGTCCTTTGATCTGGTAACACTCACCATAGAAAAGCCCGAAGCCTCCACTACCAAAAAAGGGTAGGCATGTCTGCACCTAGCAAGTACATGATGATCGTCTTTCAAGATTTAAGGTACTGTGCATCAGACAGTAATCCCAATAGCCGGATAATCCACAACGAATTTTACTGAAAAGTTTTAGGGCACCTGAGGGGGAATGTTCAGTAACAACAGCTTGACCTTTTTGATTCCATGTATCGCTGTCTTGACAAACTTCAAATACTGGTGGTTGTCATGTGCAATCTTTACGCCTTTAATCTGTATAAATGCAGCCTTGATAGGCGAGTTTTCTACACACTGGATTAAATTAATGCAGGGAGTGCACAAACAAACAGGTTCTCAGAGATTGCACTAAGGAAGGCGACTGTATTTCAACAATGCTATTCTAAATAGACAATGAAGAGTGGTAACGCAGCAATCTAAATAAAACAGTTTTTAATGCTTCAGTATGACAACTATGGGAGTTCGAGAATACAGGCCACACACTTCTCAGAAGTTGGGAGGTACTGGAACACCAACGTCTTTTGCCAGAGTGATCATTTCCTCTGGAAAACAATACCAAAGAATGGTGATTACCTTCCCACAGCAACAAGGCAGAGCAGACTGTCAGTGAACCATTTTTTTTTTCTTCTCCTGGGCTCAATATAATGCTCACATGAGGCACACACAGGGTGCAAGAAATGCAATGAAAGGTGGTGAATGTCCTTGCTTGAACCAGAGTGAACCAAACATGTGGTTTGTTCATTCTCAACACTGTTCATAAGTTTCCCCATAATTTTTACATTTTGCCTTTAACATAAAATAATTCAAGTTGACTAATCTAACTCCCAATCTTGTAACATGTGGTTAAAGCTACACAGTCGAACCTGTGCCCAGCTCTCAAGGTATTTACCTGTACTACCGACCATTACTACTATATCAACCGTCAGAAAGAAGACCAAACTATTCTGTGCTCAGAGTGTGAAATTGCATGCATTCATGCAATACCTCATTGATGAGGACACATGGCAGTTTCCAGCCATCATTGAGGTGCCAGTTTTTGTGAAAAAAGGCCGATTCAACAGCGAAAAACACTCAAAATAGAAATGCAGAGGCCCACATGATAAAGCGCACTGGTACACTGTTGGCAGAAACACAAGTCTGGTACATATTTCGTGGGAGGCTTCTTCAGCTGCTCACTATGCCCAGTGGTTTGCAGTGTGACAAGTGAGGGCACATGTCACACAAGTCTGTTCATGATTATCCTTGAAAGCATATACCATTTGCACACACAGTGCTCAAATGCATATCTGAACTTCAAGCTGCATGCTAAGGCAGTTAATAAAATCACAGATTTTTTTTGCTGCTTTAGTGACTGAGAACTTCAACAATTGAGAACTTCCAAACAACTTTCCCAGTCCTGACTGACAGACTGGAATTAGTGTGGCACCATTCAAGAAATGTATTCCTGACTTAAATGCTAAAAAGAGGTCTAATAAAGATGGGGATTTCACAAGTGCAGTGTTTACTGCTTTCTTTCCCCCTCAGCATGGGTGGCAACAATAACAATGCCCTGCCTATGGCAACCTTTCTAGATAGACTGCTGACAAAGTGCCTAAAAGCCACAAAGGCGTGGCAGTGGGATGGGTAGATGAATCAACCGTCACTTTCCTGTTTTCTGGTTATCCTTGACACATATGGAAGATTGTGTATGCATGCACACAAGTATTATGGGTTCTGAAATGATCACCCAATGGTCAATGTCTATGGGCTGGTGCCATCAGAAATCTGTATGGGAGATGGCCAGCAATTCCAAAACTGGAAAGGTGAAATTATGTCTGCGAAAACAGGGGGAGCACAAGCGAAAATGCATGCTTGTGCACTTGCACTTGTGCACTTGTGCTTGCACACATTTCACCTTTCTGTATCCCTGTCCACTCTGATTTGGCGCAAAAACGAAGTTAAGGATCATTGACACCCACTAGACCAAACACACACCCTTTAAGTGTGTAGAAGGTCAGCATAGTGCAATGATTCTTTTCCAATTTTTTTTTCTTTCTTTTCCATGCTTTGTTCGCGGTCCAAGTGCCACTCTGCCAAGATTATCATCAGGATTAGTTCGTTGTGAGCTACAGATGACAAGTAAAGACCATATATAATCACGTAGATGCAATCCATGCAGTGGACCGACCCTTACAATATTTATCATTCAACACATCTTGCACAGTGCATTAAATGCTTAAAAGAAGCTGTAACACTTACTCACCCCTTGCCTTCATTTGTTTCTCTGCTTCCCTCTTGCCTTTGAGCATCTCCATCTGCTTGGCTTCATACTCACGAATACTTGCCTCCTTGCGAGACAACCGCCCTGTATATGAAAATAACAAGACACAGTTGTAATACTTGCAAGCCATTGAATGAGAAAGCCACATCACAGCTTAGATGCCTTGGTGGCAGAGAATCTTTATGAAATGTGGACTACGACTTGGGGGGGAGGGGGAGGGGGGAAGGAGCCTTTTTCAAGCGACATCGATGGTGCCACACAATAGAACTAACAAGATAGGTACAAGAATAATGCTACAAGGGCTACGAAAATAGCACTCATGGGCTGAAATAGCGACAAGTGTTCAGCCCACAGATGCCTTACACAGTGTGGTTTACTCTGGACAGTGAACACGCATACAGGACAAGGAGCCAGAAACATAGACAAATGGAACTTTGTTGCTATGCTTTTGTCCATGTGAATTTGCACAAAAAACGTTACAAGCAAGTTAATGTTCCCAGAGAAGACATACAGGCAGCAAGTGCTCCTTGAAATGGTCATTTTGTTGGTCCAGTTGGTGCACAATAACTGGGACCACACTGGCACATTACACAGGAACAAGAGGAAGGAAACAAATACCCTACCAACAACTGAACCTTGCTAAATAGATGCAAGAATTTATGCAGTAATGCAAAAAGGCAACCACAAATAATCACAGCAGCATATCTCACTGATATCCCTGTCCAAGGCTCGTGTTTATTAAAGAAGACATTAGACAGCAGTATTCCTTCGTAGAGGTCTCAATGCAACACTGCACTGACCCAACCAAGCCACAGGTTTCTGCTTGGCAGATCATATGCGAAGTGATGTTCCTGCCAGCACCTTTAGCTGGCACATTATGGAGCAAAGCCATCTATGTGCCAGCATGGCTTAAGCGCATCCCGAAAGACCACCGTCGACATTTTTCTCTTGCGACATGACAAGAAAAATTACAAGTGGCTTGCGTGCAGGGCAGAGATCTCCCCTCTGAGCAGCTACTATGTAGAACATTTCGGTTCCACTGCCCCGAGTGCCTTTTTAAAAACTGCATGCTGCAGCCTACTGATAGCAAGAAATGTATTTAATGAGCTTTCTGTTGTGACAGGCCTTTACCAACATCAATGCATGATATACAAATGCTTACTGCAACATCCCCCCGTCCACCACATGCACAGACTTGTCATTTGATCAATAGGTTGTATTCACGTGACGTCATGTTGGCAGAAACGATAGCGGAAAGTGCGCCGGCTGTGCTGGCAACCGCGTGGGCGCCATTTTAGAGGCCGTCGGTCCCGACCGGTGCATTCACCGTCCGCTACCCACAAGCTGTATTTCCTGCAAACTCCTCTTGTTTTAATATATTTGGCTTTAAAAATGTTAAATTTGCCGGTTGTGAAGCTGCTGCAGCCATGGGCGATGAGCGCTCGGCTCGCTAGAGTGTGTAAGCTGTGAAATTGGGTGCCGATGTGAAACAGCGATACACGCGGACAAAGTGGCTCTCAGCGGTGGCGTTGACCCACTCATTGTGACGAGCAAGGAAGCCTCATCGCGCTCGTACGGAAGGTGGAGCTTTCAGACATAAAGGAGTACTTGGTGCAAGCTACAAGTTTTGTGACGCATGATCAACTTAAAGCCAAGAAATGTTTGGCAGAGTGGGTTTGCCCAGGAACCCTCGCTGAAAAGTCACGGCAACTGCGTCGTTGTGCGCGCAAAGGTAAGACAATCTTTTGCGTTGAACTTATATTTCAGTTGTAAGCGCGAAAGGCGTGTTTACCAAACAATTTGATGTTAGTGCGATTCTCTACGAGCCTGGTTGATGCAGCGGGGTTAACAGCACTTACGAAGTAATGCATGTAAAATCACCGTTACATACACGGGGGTGTACTTTCGATTGCAGTTGAGTGCAAACGAGACTGAAATTTCGACGCGATTGGCTCACCCACAGCTTTGATCGATCGTGATGAAAAGTCGTCTCTAGACCGTTAAATTATTTCACGAGACCATGGTTTCAAGTCACGAGTGCAAGTGTACAAAAACTCTCAGCCAAAAGTCCACTTTAGCGAGAAAAACAAAAGCGCGCGCGTCTCATTTTAGCTCGCAATGTACCGCGCATGTGTAAATATGGACAGTCCAACGTTGAGTACTTTACTGTGTCCCGCTTTTCGCATATACGTCTTCGCGATTTAGTGCAATGCGGCAGAAACTGAATGCATTTACTGTGTCAATGCGATTTCTTTTTTCGTGCTTCGTTCGCGTCTGATTAAACGGCTTTCCTTCTTTTTGATACACAGCTGTCAGAATCTGAACTTAACTGAGTTTCCATTTGCAGGTAAACCACTCTCAGGCGCTTACCACACAGCCTTTGAGCCCGGCGAAGGCGGCTGAACGATTCGTCACAACGTTTCGCCGAAACCGCCAGAGTATGGCTACATTAATTCGCGAATAACGTTCACCAACGAATAAAATTTAACCAGTTTTGCATTCTCATGTGTGTCACCCTTCGATTTTGTGCGTTTGCTGCACCCAAATGCGGCTCGATTAAGCATGACATCGAATGGCGGGCGCAAAAAAACGGCTGAACTTAATATCACGCAGAGGCACACACAGGTGACGCGGCCCTAGACATGGCGGCACAGAACACCCGGAAGGAGTGGCTTCCCGGCATGCCGCGCGGGTATGGTGTGGGAGCGCAGGGTTGCTCGGGGGTGAATACCACCTATAGCAACTGCAAGTGTTCTTGTGGCAATGCCATTACAAATGATTTTGGCAACAGTTTTCCCAATGATACTGTCTTGAAAGAATGTGACCTTGGGCATGTTGGTATTCCATCTTAACACCTACAGCACACAGAAGGGACAGGAACACAGAGGTAACGACGCAGACACAGCGCTAACTTCTAACAAATGATTTATTTACGAAGCAATACAAGTAAAAATATAGGCAACGAGAAGCTACGCACACAGGCGCATAGGTGCAAGATTATATTTTTAAAACATCGATGATACATGTGAATGATGTGCAGCCAAATGTACTAAAATGAAAGTACAAGAAAAAGAAATATTTACAAGATTACAGGCCATGCTGTAGAAACCATCTTCTTCGAGTCACCCTTTTTACCACATTTAAAAAGACTAATTCTTTTCCTGTCCAGCTCAATCGAAGGTGCACGTCTCCTACAAACGAGCAATATTTGCCACCTCAATAATTTCCCGTGTTGTCTGCGCTGAGCTTTGTCCTATAACACTGCACTGTGAATACATAGGGACGCACCCACAGTTTCTACAGTGAGCAGCGAGATGGCCCGTGTTTTCAGTCCGCATGTTATTTGCGTGCTCATGCAGCCTGTCATTCGTGCACCTTCCCGTTTGTCCAATGTATTTTTTTCCACAAGACAATGGGAGCTCATATACAACGTTATTCTCACACTGAATAAAGCTTTGTGCTTTTTCTGGCAAATGGGCTTCTCGGAACCACAGTAGCTAGCCTCGCACAGATTGGACAGCTTGTTTGGTGCTGAGAAGATGACCCTTACATTTGCATTATTACCAATCTTCTTCAGCCTGTGTGAGATGTCTTGTATGTATGGTATTACTGTGCATTTCTGTTTCAGTCGCTCCCTTTCCAGTGAAGCAGACTGTTCATCCTGGCGGGCTCGTTTTACGATCTTGAGTAGACCTTCAGCCACACCTGTGACCATATGCTGGGGAACTGTGACCATAACCTGCCTTCTTGAGGTGGTCTGCTTGAGCCAAAAAGCTGGAACAACACTTGTGGGGGCACGAGCTGACAAGAAAAGAATTGGACTTTTTAAATGCGATAGGAAGGTTGACTTGAAGAAGATGGTTTCTACAGCATGGCCTGTAATCTTGTAAATATTTCTTTTTCTTGTACTTTCATGTTACCTTTGGCTCCACATCATTCACATGTATCATCAATGTTTTAAATATCTAATCTTGCACTTATGTGCCTGCGTGCGTTGCTTCCCATTTCCTATATTTTTACTTGTATTTCTTCGTAAATAAATCATTTGTTGGAAGTTAGCACTGTGTCCGCGTCGTAACCTCTGTGTTCTTGTCCCTTGTGTGTGCTATAGGTGTTAAGATACTGTCTTGTCATTGAAAGTGAACTATTCACTCAAATGAATACATTGCAAGAATATGTTGAAAAGTATTCACTTTGACTTAGCCTAGGTTAAGAATATCTCAATGCAGGAAAGTACTGAGTGATAATTGGCTATAGTTTAACATCGAACAATAAAAACATTAAATTTTGGCTAGCAGTGGCATAAAATTTTCAACCTAAAAACTAGCATCCAGCTGAAACATTTTGTGATGCCTACAGCAAAATATCAGGCAGTCAGCACAATAGTTCACTAATCAACTTCAATGCAATGCAACCAGCCATTGAATGCCTCTATAATAATCAGTTACCTACAGAAATTTCATGTCTCTCATATATAGGTAGACGATGCTGCCAAAAGTAAAAACAATACGGGTAATGCATTACAGTTATGCAATAAATGTGCCACTGGGAAACCCACTGCCCTAACAGAGTGCAGAACGGGCGTAAATGCAGATTCTTGCAATCGTCCCATCGGTAGTTGCGGTACAACCGATTGCATAGAGTGAATTACTTTGGACAAAATGACACTGAGAGGTAAACTCACTGTAGTTGAAGGCTCCGTAAAAAATTCCAGCGGTGAGAAAACCCCACCGGCAGGCCTGCACAGGGGCAAAAAAAAAAAAAAACAGCAAAAGATGTTTGATGCTTAGCAATTCCGTGCATACGGCTTCACATGAACGATCATAATTAGCCTTCTGCGGAGTTTTCTGCACTTTTTACGCATAGTGCAAACAAAAGAAAACAAATTCGACGGCAAGTCAACACACGCACACGCGCTAGCGGTTTTAGAGAGCAAAAAGACCGTAAGCACATAAACCTAAAATACACAAGTGCTACGGGACTCACGCCGACGGCATCGGAAAGCAACGCTGAAAGGCTGCATAACTGACGAAACTAACGTTGCATCAAACGCAAAAGCGTCAGGACGATCTTAAATATGCATTCGTTTTATGTGCGAACTGCTTCAGAGGTCACAGCAATCAATCTGTAGAAAGGTGCCGATCGTTTGACCTCTGATGTCCTGAACGCACATGTTAACGTCTCAAACACGGATAGTTTAGAGTAAAACAAGTAATTACCCTGATGAAAGGCTGATACGGAAACTGGAGGGGCTAGCTCAACCATATTTTCTTCGCTCGAAGTAGATAGCCTAATTCGCAGGAAGGTTTTTCAACGAAGGTTGACTAATACTCCGAGCACGACCGATGGAAAAAAGCCTGCTAAGACCGCAAAGAGCTGGCTCTCGAGGAGGTTTCCTTGTAATGGCGCCACAAGACGTCCAAAATTAAATTGAACAATAATAACAAAATATTCTTAATAAATATAACCAGTTATTTAAATGACTAAGAATGCAATTATAACATACCTGGCGATTAATTGTTTAGTGTGCTTATTTTTTATTTCTGGCTCATCTCGACTACAGTCTTGGGATTGAGGGGTCCGCGGTGCATCACATCAACAGCACGCACGTCCGAGGGAGCCGCGGGGGGATAGGCAAGAGTAGGCAACAGATCGGCTAAGTGAATGGCGATGATCTTTGTGTCCCGCGTGATCTCGACGATATTATGGTATTTGTCGCACCCTTTTCAGTTGTTTGTCACCTGCGCATCCTCCGTGTTGCTCCTGTTATTTTTTTTATCGGTAACAAACACCAGCCTTGGGATAAGAAAGCAGTACATAAGGTGTCTCCTGAAACTCTTTGAGGTAAGTTCGCTGCAAGTTTCGTTAGCGCATTTTCCATCATTTTGCCGCATATACAGTCTGTTTAGAGCCTTTAGGCTCGCCCGGTCACTTTTCGGCAGTATTCTTTGTGCTGTTCGCCGGTGGACACGCATACTACTGACCGGGCGGTAACATGTGCTGCGCTTATCGCAACTAGCTAACCTGTCTCGGTCATCGAAGGTGCGCGTGAACTCTTCGAGATGCTGAGCGAGACACGTTATAACGGTACTTCCCTCTTTGTTAGTGCGTCTTGCGCTGTATTTGAGTGGTTTCGTGTACGCGCATGCGTTTGGCATTGTCCGATGGAATTGCGCAGCGTGAGAACTGTTGCTTCGATGAGAAGTTGCGTTCCTGGCACTTCTACACCTATTTATACAGTAGCTGCTTCATCTGCAGACATCTGTGGCCAACTTTAACGGCGAACTAAAAGGCGTTAATTCCAGTAGGAACGATATTGAGTAAACTTGGATGTACTTCTTTTCCGCCGGAGTGTTTTTGAGCGACCGGGTCTCGACTGTGAATTGATCTGCAGTCCGTCGCAATTTTCGCAGGAAGCGGTGCTACGCACCGGCTGTGCTTGCGTTCGCTAAAGTGAGTTGAAGCGAGGTTATAGCGAGTGGCCTCTCTACACTTAGCGATAGGTCGCACCGTGCTCCGCACCACTGCTTATCAATTCGTGTTCCGTCTGCTCTGTGTTTGCGGCGGCAATCGTAAGCGCCACCGGTGCATTATACGCGACGAATTTTTTTTCGTATTGAAGATGCTGGTATTCTAAGAGCCTTTCGGACAGTGCTCGACAACAACAACAACAAAATCTCTTTACTGAGCCCAAATAATTTCTTCGCAGCTCGCTGTAAATATGCAACCAAACTCTTGCGTCTTTTGCGCGTTTATGAGGTCTTGTAGTCGTAAAGTACTTGCAGAGAGATATATATATAATGCACATAAAGCAGGAAGGTTAACCAGAGGCAGTTCTGGTTGGCTACCCTGCCCAGAGGAAGGGGCACTTGTCGAAAGTTGTGTTGTGGTGTGTGTGTGACATTTGTATATCTGAGAACTTAGCTGAATGCATTTTTTTCAGGTACTTTCTGCTTGACAGCTGTAAATGCAAGCAATGTGCGTCAAGCATGCCAGAGTTATCCCATTGGTCTTTTATAGCATTAACGTATCAACTTTATAAAAATCCACTAGTGACAGCTGGCACTGTCATTTCGAAAGCAATTTGAACATTGCTTAAACCCACCTGTAGCCAGAAGCAATAAAAGAAAAAGTGGGGAGGCATGAAAAAATACTGCCCCAAGTCCATTATATCCGTTTGCTTGTGTGATTACAGTAAAATATAGAATGTTCATCTGCTGCTGTCAGTTCAAGTAGCCTGTATTTTCAGTGGCGGTCAGTTAGTGGAAATTCAAACTGACATTATGTCAGCTGTTGTGCTTCTTGAGCTGCTCCGGGGGAAAACATGATCCAGTGCTATTAGTGCAACGTCAGACATTCTTCTGAGTGAAACCTGATCTAAAACGTTGTCTGAGCTAGTTTACCGAATCATTAAAATAGGGAACCTGGCATAGCTTTATTTCGGGAACTCTAACTGTGCTGGGGACGAGACACCAAAGTAGAAGAAGACAGGATGAGCACAGTGTTCATCCTGTCTTCTACTCTGTTGTGTCATCCCCAGCACAGTTTAAGTTCTTAAAATAATGTCTTACCAACTAGCTCCCCAACACACACTCCTTGAGTTCACTGGCATAGCTTAACGACTGTGCGAAAGCAAATAAACTGTTGCTGATATTTTTCAGCTGTGGCAACTGGTGTATAGCCAAAGTAAGTTGGCAAATGTGTGTCTGGCATATTATCTGGCCTAAGACGTTGGCACGAAAGCAACTAAGGACAGTGCTATTCCTTTTTTTTTTAACTAGATATAGCTTTTTTAGCTATCAAGTATTCCCTTATGTTAACCTTTAACTAAGGATGTATCAAAGGTAAACTCATAATTGAATTGCATATGAATATTCAAGAAAAACGACAACCAAAGAATATTTGCTCGTTCCTCGATACTATGTCATTGCACAGAGTTAGTTTGGTAAAAAAAAAAAAAAGGTTTATATACATTGACACATGCATGTAGTGCCATTCACAGTGTGATGTCAAGAGAACTTAGTAGCTTATAAATGATAAACAACTGGGTTCAGTTATCTGGGCCACCATGGCAATGGCTGTAATGAAACAAAGGAAGAGCATGTCACTAGATGCAGTGTTATGTTCACTGAAGGAGAAAAGGGTGATACTATAGCACTGCACATTGTTGCAAATGCAATGACTGCTCTTGTTGAATGAGTTGTTGAGCAGAATTATCTGCCACTTGATCAGGAACTACGGGCTCTTGCACAACGTGTGCAGCTATCCTTCAGCGGAAACACTTGGAGGGTTTCTGACATCCATCGTTCTGTCTTCCCCAAGACTGCAATAAATTTTCTGCCTTATGTCATATATGGTCAAAATAAACTCGTATTTGACAGGTTTGAATCAGTAATTTTTTAACAGAACATTAATCATGCAGTAGGAACTATTCATGTTTGAAATTTTGAATATTTGCACACCCCTGCTTTTAGTTGTTTTATTTCTCCTCTCAATATCTGTAAAAACAGAAAAATAAAAATGACACTTTTAAACTACTCGCAAGTCTGGAAAGATCTGAAAGCAATCTTTGTTGCTGTTTATTTTAATATTGACTGTTGACATTTGGCATTCACAACTGTTGAACATTGTTGCATTACATTATGCAGAAGGCCACATTATAAGCTAGTCTGATTGAACTAAATTCTAGTATTTGTGGTACGTAGGTCAAAAGATTGAAAAAGGTAGAAAGAAAAGCACTTGTGTAGGACCCTTCTTCTATTACAACTTGATTTCGGGCTGTTTTTCAGAGCAGTACACTTATGTAAATGTGATTTTTCAGTTTTATTTGAGTTTCAACACTGTGTATACATTAACATTATTTTGGCTGTGTCTATAGTGGGAAAGGAGTGTATAAATAGTTTGCAGGCACACCTCACATAACTTCACCCGTCTCTGGATGTTCCATTGTGACCCGCCGTTGGTTTTGTTGCAGCAATGCAGACAGGCTGTTTTTCATGCTAAAGCTGCACTCGTTCTCAATGGCTGCTGTAGTTAAAAAGAATGGCTTAGTTTCATCCACATTAATTCTGGTAATCTGTGCCAAACTTGTCAGCTCAGTGCACAGGCATGTTTTAAGTTCTTGAAACGTGTCCACCATGGCTGGTAATTAATTATGCAACCCCATCTTCAGAAGTGTGAGATGTTGCAGTGGGTAGTTTGAAAATCACTGTGTCTAATGATACACTCAAACCTCGTTATAACGAACACGGATATAACGAATTATCGGTTATAACGAAGTAAACGAAGAATAGTCTTGTAATAGCTACAGTGTTAGTAATAAACGTTTATAACGAATTTTCGGATATAACGAAGTTATTTTCGTGGCAGATGCGACTTTGTTATAATGAGGTTTGAGTGTACATACTATCGTAAGTAAATCCACCAGGTCCCTAAGACCTGCACTAACTCTGGCAAGCAAAAATGAAATTTTCAAATAAATGCAACTCTTAATATTTTTTAACTGTCAATGTACGTTAACTTTGATGTGTCTTTGAAAGTATTAAAAAAAAAACAACTAAACAATATTTAATTGATTGTGACGTGTTTTGCATAGCACCACTTTTACTTGTGACACATGCAAGTGCACCTGATTTTGTGTCTATATTGTTATGTTTTATGCTATGTTTTTTTTTGTCATGATGTACAGGGGATTCGAGGCTTTCGTAAGGCATTTCAACCTTCAGCCTTGACTTCCTTCTGTGTTATAAAAAAGGAAATAAAAACGTCAATTCACTTCATTTCACTAATGGACTTGTGCTATCCTTGCAGTATGGCCGAATAAAAATTGAGCGAGCCCATCAGCAACGCCTTAGACGAGAAGAAAGTGCAGAGGACCTCACGGATTTTGATTCTGAACCAATAAACGCCACCACTTCAGGTGAGAGCATTGTTGCTGTAGTTTTATGGTACCTGACCTTTTGATACTGCCCACAGTGATCACGAGGGATGATGTCATTGTTGGAGCTGAGCAGCCAATTATCAACATCCCACTGAAGGAATATCACCTCGGTGACATCACATACTTCATCAAGAAAGGTGTTGAGGTGCGAGTTTGTTTCTGGTTCCAACCGTTGTATGTTCTAAAAATGCCTGTACTTGTTGGCAGGCCATCATTGATGATGTGGTGACCAAGCGATTTGCCACTGAAGAGCTACCCTCTTGGAATTTGCTGACCAGGACCAACAAAAACTACACATTTGTCAGGTTAGCCTTGTGTTATTTTTTACGATTATTTGGTTGATATTTATGTAAATGAACTATGCTTTATGAATCTTTTGTAATTGCTTAAAAAGCAAACTGTATCTGTAATCATGCATGGGGTAGATGGACCAAAAAAGCGATTTTTTGATTTCATTACTAAAAAATAATACACACTCTGAGGAGCAAGACCATGCATTGGCAAGTGCGTAGGAGTGCTCTAAGCCCTTTAAAAATGGTGCCAAAGACCGTGTCTCCTAACGGATGCACGGGCTCTTTTCTATCATTGTTTCTGCGTGTATGCATTTTTTCATAATAACTACGGCTAGATCGGCTGAATTTATTCACTTCCTACCATTTTCACACATTTTGATCGCAAATTATTCCACCAAAATGCTTTTTTAGCATAAATATTGCTGTACGTTGTGAGCATGTTCCGCGCATCTTTTTAAACATAAAATAGCCTTTTTCTTACAATCAGTTTTCTGAAAATTTTCCAAACTGGATGTACCTTTTCTGGAGGACTATCCGACCGATCGCACTCAAGTGTTCCCAGATTAAACCTATATCCCTTCCAAATAGTCTGAACCTAAAATTTTGAGAAAACGTTTAAGTTATCATTAAAAAAAATGATTTATTGGAAAGTCTCCCTCACGGCACATGACAAATGAGGACAATATTTTTTTTCTCGTGAGATAAACGCAGGAGCCCATTTTTCATAGGTTGGGAATAATACCAATATCATGTTGAATAAGCGTGCCAAATTTCACGGTCATACTGTTTTTGATTTTTGAGGAAAGGTACATTTAACTTTGTGCACCAGTCTGAAATTTGGTACTCATCAAGAAGCAAGTAAGAAAAGCTGCAGGGTCAAAATTGCACAGACTGAAGGCCACAAGCTTTCTTATTCAGCATGTGAAATTTCACAACAAAATATGGTACAGTTCCTGATATAGAAAGCTGAAACAAGGACAACCTGTTCACCCTACATACCCCCCTAACAGTATCTTTATTCATGTGGATTTTCTTGTTTAGCTTATTCGGCTGCTTTTTTTTTTGTGTTCATAAGAAAAGGGCAATATCTGTGAATAATACTGAAGTAGTTTTAAGGGCACAGTCATTCTAGAAATTATTCTAGAAATAGCCATTCGTTCTAGAAAGGTGAAGCACAGTCATTCTAGAAAGGTGAAGTGAATGATGTAATGCAGGACACAGGTGGCTGTACGTCCATCTCTATTGTCCTTGTCCTTTCGTGTGGTAAAAGCTACATCATGTCTTACCAACATGGCCAAAACGCTATGTTAGTGCGGGATGTACTTGTAGGTAAAGTGTTAGGGTAACTGTACAAAGTAGGGGTGTGCGAATATTCGAAACTTCGAATATTCGATTAGAATTGTTTGGTGTTCGATTCGATTCACAAGGCACTTTTACTGTTTGAAATATTCGAAGACCACAAAACTTCATAACAAGTGTAGAAATCAGCACTAAGAATTGCATAGCTGTGCTAAATTTCGTAAAATTTGATGCACAAATAGACCAATTAGTTTCATTTTTCACATTGTCTCCCCCCCCCCGTGCACCTTTGTAAATGTTGCGTCCCAGAGCATGGCATCGAGGCTGGGAACCTTGTTGCAATAGAGGGCCGAAATTATGCTCTACAAAACCACCGAAACAAATGGGGAGCCATTGCAAAAATTAAGAAGTAATGGCTAAAAATCAGGAAGCCCAGCATTTATCTGGGTTATCCTAAGATGAAGCACCTCCAATGAACATTGTGACGATCAGTTGTCATTGCTGCTCCCAATTGAGAAAGCATGCTCACATTTAACTATGACAACAAGTTTAACACGTCAGCGCTAGTGCGTCCAGTGAGCGGCTGTTTTCGTCGTCTGGAGAAATGGAGCGTGTGTGGGAACACGAGCTTTCGCTAAAAGGTAAAGATGGGGCACATTTGCCGTCCCACTGCAATTCACATAAGTGTGAGCTGTGCGTGAATGAGATTCAGATTCTGGGTAGAAGTGGGGACACCACGGATCGAGAATTGTTGGAGGCATTTCATATAAAAGCACGAGGTTCCTTATGTATCAGTGATACTTCATTGTCTCTCTCGCAGCAGAGAGAAAGTTCTTAGATCACAGGTTGTTATTAGGGTGGTATGCGCTCAATGTGTGCCTTGCTTGCTGTGCATGTCTGTGCCTATATATTTCGTTGCACTATCTCTTGAATAAACGGTCAAAAGCTTGCGCTCCCCTTGACCCCTTCCCTCGTTATTTCATTGCACAAGAAACAGCCATAATTTTTTGGCTTGTACTTGAGAAATGGTGACATGCACAATGGTGTCGCTGCTTCCTGAACATACCAAGGAGCTATCCATCTATCGTGACGGCATTACATAACTGCATATGGGGCACTGTAAATCAAGTGTTGTACAATGCATAAACTTCCTGTACATTATTTGCTCTACAACAAATTTTCTTTTTCGTGTTAGGGTGGTGAATATTTTTTTTTTTTTCATATCAGTTATTGTACTACTCATTGATTGTACTTGAAAATATTTGATTCGATTCCCACTTGGTTTTTGTTAATTTTAAGCTTACCCCCCCCCCCCCCCCAGTACAAGTAGTACGTTAATTTGTTACAATTTTGCACACATTGCCTTCTAAAGGTGATAGCACTAGTAAAAATACTGTCTAGCAGTTCTTTCTTTTTTTCTACAGTTTTCGGTTGACAGTGATCTGGTGCATTGGCTGTATTCTGCGCTATGTCATCCTCTTCCCAATGAGGTAAGTCAGTGTAAAAAAACCGAAAAATATAGTGGGAATAGTTATTGTTACCTTATTTCATTGTATGAAAGAAGGAGAATGGATTGTGGGGCACTTTTTTCTTTGGGCACAACCATCTGAAGGCAACAGGCAATGAGGCCGAGGAAAGCATAGGGAGCATTATTAGTAGTTTTTTATTTAAGTGTGGTAATTATGAGATAAAGGTAAATGAAGGTGTACAAAAAGACAACTTCCTGCCTGTGGGGACCAAACCCACAATCTTTGCATTATGTCATATTGAAGAAGCTTGGCGCAAATTGACATACACTCATTCATGCACACATTCACACTCGCATACATGCAAGAACACACCCCACAAACGGGGCTGTTTGTGGGGGGGAGGAGGTGTTCTTGCGTGTATGCAGGTGTGAATGTGTGCGTGAATGAGTGTATGCCAATTTGTGCCAAGCTTATTCAATCTGACTACTTACCAACTAGCCCAACAGTAAGTTCCAATTTGCATGATGCGTGTGTATTTTTATGTTAGCTCTTCCACAGGCAGATGGAAGTATACTTTACATCTGCTATATACAGTGAAACCTCGGTGATACGAATCTCACGGAACCGCCAAAAATATTCGTATCATCCGAAATTCGTATCACCAGAAAGCATGGAAAATTAGCATGCGACAAAAGAAAGCTGGCGTACCTTTTCATGCATTGTTTTTCAGGGCCGCAGCAACGTCAGGAAGACCCCTGAATGATATTCAGTCAAGGTTTTAGATGTCGGCAATCATACCAGTACTCTTAAATATATGGCCCATACGCGTGTATTTAATTAATGAACCAGGTGCGTTGTGTTCCGCGACAGCAGTAGCCCTTTCCAAATTGTAGTATGCTTTTTTTGCATTATGCCGGTGTACTGCAGCGAAAGTAACAAAAGAAGCGCTTTGACGCGATGGATCAAGGCCACAAAATTACAGAACCACGGTCCTGTGTTAAGAGCTGGCTCGCCAGGTTCTTTAGCTGTGGCAAAGTCCCGCACCGTAAACGAAACCTTAGTTCCAGAGGCGACCGCTACTGGCGCAGCTCGCGCGAAAGAGAAGTCTTCTTCCTCTTGTTCTTCGAGTGCCTTGATGATGACATTAACACAGACAAAACTACATTTCCTCGATTTCCTCGACCACACGTTCGGCTACAGCTGCAAAGTCTGCGACCACTTGTGCTTCGACAACAACCAGACCACAATCGCTACTATAACAACGAGTGGCGTCTTTATATGACAGAGGAATTGTACGGAGCATTCACGGTTTACCCGATTATCTCCCAGCCAGCTCTTCAGTCATCATTCACTTCGTGGATATGGCGTGATTTTTATGATTTTGTTATTGCGGAGATGTTGGGGATGCTTTTTGAGAGACTTATGGCCGTGCCCGCACAAGTGCAACCTCAACGGTCGCGCATGTTGATGTTGTGAGGCCTGACTCCTTCGCCAAGACAGTCCTCGCCTTCTTTCGGTCCTCCTCCACCTTTCATAGGATGTCTGATGCACGAGGCAGGCACGCGTAAACACGATACAATGACAGCAGCCCACGTCGATGAATTAGAAAAAGAAGCATGGCACTAATGTCCTCTGTAATCTAAACGCGAAGGCACACAGAGGCACATAAGAGCCTCAAAGATTCGCGCAGACAATCTTGGAGGCCGTGACGCGTCTCTGAAGGTTTATTTTGACCGCAAGAAAAGTGTTTTTCTTACACCGTGATTCTGACGATTTGGCGGTGCAGCACGCGTGCCCACGCTTGCGTTCCTGCGCTCGCACGTGCTTGGCGGGTCTTCCGCGACGGCGCGGACAGCACCTTATCGTACCTGGGCAGTAGCGTACGTTCGTATCAAACGTCGCTGGGTCAAAATCGGTTCGCAACAACCGTACTCCATTACATTGCAGGCCAATGGGCCCTGGCCGGGACCAACGAAAAATTCGTATCACCCCTAAATTCGTATGAGCTGTGATCGTATCACCGAGGTTTCACTGTACTGTTTGTGTAACACAGCTGTCAGAAGCGTTATTCTCGCTACAGGAGTTTGTTGCCATCTCATGATGTAGAAATAAATGCTGTGTTGCCACAAAAACAGATCTACTATTGTTTCCTGCTCTTTGAACTTGTCTTGTTGATCTGCTCGATCAAAGTATCCCAAATGTTGGATTATTTCTACAGTGTAGTTGCAGTAATTTGACTTTGGTTAGTTCAATTTTTTTTAGTTCATTTAACCTCAACTGGCTAGCTGTCATACAGTTTGGGCTAGCACTCATACGGTTCTGTGAACCAACTTTGGTTATTTAGCTGCTCAAGTTGACCTTTGCCACTTAATTTGAACTTGTCAGCATTGACTCTAACCCCAGTGGTGGCCTTAGCTCTGACTCCATTAGTGGCATATTCAGTAGGTGTACTAGCTGACACTTTTCTTGAGGTAAACATCTGTCCTGCAGGGCAAGCTTTATGAAAAGCTATGATTGCCCTGTGCAGTTACTCTTGAAAACGTAATTCCCACAAGGCACCCATGTTGAAGGAAGTTTGTCTCACCATGACGTCATGGAAATGATTGAACATAATATGCTGGCATGTCAATACAAATTCTATTCACGTTGGAAAATCCCGGCCGCGGTGGCTGCATTTTCAATGGAGGCGAAAATGTTTGAGGCCCGTGTACTTAGATTTAGGTGCACGTTAAAGAGTTAAAGAACCCCAGAGGGTCGAAATTTCCGGAGCCCTCCACTACGGCGTTCCTCATAATGATGTCGTGGTGTTGGGACATTAAACCCCAGATACTATATTCAGGTTGGAAAGCTAAGTATTTTCCATTGTAATGTTAAGTTGTCAAAGACTATAGTTTTGTGCTCGTTAACATTGCCAAAAACATCAAAAGCTTTGAAGGTGAAGCAGAGGTGTGCGTTACAGACTGCATTACAGACTGCATTACAGCCTCGCAGTGCGGTTTCATAGCAATACGGGCTATTGTAAAGATAGGAAACTTTCAACATGCTTTTCTCTGCATTTTTTTTTCTGCTGCATGCTTAGAGCTCACACTGTATGCCTTGTGGTGGTCATGTTACATGCTCCTGGATGCCTTCAGTAGGGCTCTTGTATGGTGCAAAAAGAAATGAAATCAGAATTATGCAGAAGTGAAAAGCAGCTGGCCGAAACACAATGCTGGAAATTGCAGACTAAGAGGTGGCGAAGACTTCAAGCCATGGGCTGTAGGCACGGATTTCTTTGTGGTTGTGGCAGTGTTGCTTACGTTGTACTTAAACGGCACATTGTAGATGTGGGTGTGACTCATGTAGTGATAAGTTTTGTGCAGGAAGTTACCTTGGCTAATCTTACTACCTGAAAATAGCGTCTACTATTTCACAGTGTAACGTGGACCGTAGAGTTTGCTACAAGAATTACTTGAGGTAACTCTGGCACTGTGATCCTTTAGCTACCATGAGCTTGATGGGATATACATACATGGTATTTGTTTAATATTTGTGCTTGTCGCTGTAGGCATTCTGTTGATGGTATTTATTATGCTTTCTCTTCATAAATTGTCAAGAAATTATATTTTTCTAAACACATGAAAGGCAATGTGTTCCTTTGCACACGCATAATTGTTGTGAATTGTTGCATATATAATGCAAAATATGTATTCTTGAAGATGTCTTTGCAAAGTCTCAAAGCCATTTAAAGCCAGAAGGACAAAGCTGAGCGAAATCTGTATACTGCCCATCATTTCCATGCTGGCTTTTGCAATAATAATAATAAGCTCAATGGTTGTTGTGATGTTGAAATTTTATAAGAACTCAAATACGGGATCATTATTGCTTTTTGTTTAATTCCTTCTTATTTTTTTACTAGGGTGGCACTTACATGCATTGGTATGGTTTGGCTTATCTGCTGTACAGCCATATTGGGATATTTTCCAGAGGGTCGGTGAGTGAGGCCGGTTCTTTTAAGTTATGGATAGCAGTGTTTCCGTTTCAGTCAGACGTGTATGTTCTGCAAGCACCTAATTGTTCTGCTGTTTTATTGTACGACTTCTTTTAGGCTCAAGCGATTCCTGTATTGGCACGTCAGTCTGATCACTTTCCGGATTCTCTCGAGAGCAGTGTCAGCCATAGTCACATACCATAACAGGTGAGCTCACCATCACGATGATATGTGATTAATGGTATGCCATTACTATGATGTACATAGCACAAACACATGGGAAAAAAGAAAGAATAGACTTCTTCCCTGCATTCTTTTGCTACGAAAATAGTCTTAATAAAACTTAAAACTATTGTGTTGTGGAAAAAAATTTTTTGAGTTTAAGGATAAAGAGGTGTTCTTCTTATGTACTAAAAGTACATGTGCCGGAAATTTATTTTAATTGTAAATTATAAAACATTCAGTTTAGTATGTGCTTCGATAAAAATTGACTTCAGTTCTTTTTATGCACCTTTTTTTGGGCTGAGGGCAGGGGCTACGTACGTATTTGCAAGAAATTTGCTAGTATATGTGCAGTACCTCAAGTGAACCAGTTGTGTTACAGCCTTGGTGTTGCTTCTTTTCACTAGTGTGAGGCTGTGGCAGCAGTGAGCATTGCAAAGTTAATGATATCTGGGAAGTGCTATCCTGAAAGATGAGCTGTGACTGCAGTAATCACATGAAAATATGTTGATTGAGCGACTCTCTGAATAAATGCAAATGCTGAGATGTTCACTATACAAGAGGCAAGGAGGTCAATGCAATAAGAGCTGTGTAAAGAGAAAAATAATGGCATTTTCGATGGAGGCGAAAATGTTTGAGGCCCGTGTACTTAGATTTAGGTGCACGTTAAAGAACCCCAGGTGGTCGAAATTTCCGGAGCCCTCCACTACGGCGTCTCTCATAATCATATCGTGGTTTTGGGACGTTAAACCCCAGATATTATTAAGAGAAAAATAATGACATATATGATGTACTAACAATGTGGATAGTGTTCACAGGTTACGCTAGCCTTTACTGTAGAAAAACTGCTATTTATGTAATTCTTATTGAAGTGAGAACCACTTTAGAATCTGCAGCCAATTCTAAAAGCGATATTGAATGTGTGGATGTCAGGTTCAAAAAAGAGCACTTTTGACATCAACCCTGTTCTCTGATTTTGTTTTGGTCCAGATAAATTTGCTGAAACAAACATCTTGAAGGCAAATCGTCATGGAATGCCTTGCTTACACTTTGGATGCTCAGTGCTTCAGAATGGCATGAATCCCTTGTGATTATTTAGTGCATCAAAATTTTAGCAACAGTGCCATTTCAGGACTTTATGTAGGTTAAATGTCGGGAGAAATAAAAAGCAATCCTTCGTTCTTGTGGTGCAAGCCAACATTTTCCTGGCAGGTCATCCATACCTGCAGTCTTTTTTTTTACCTGGTTGTTCATTGCTTTGAGGTGGTTGAAAATAAAAGTGGCTTCTATGATTCTTTCATATGCACTCTTGTTGCCTAAATGATACTGATCTGTAGAATGACCATTTCAGGGAAAACCGCGCCAAGCCTGGTGGCATCTGTGTTGCAAATCACACTTCCCCTATTGATGTGGCTATGCTGGCAAGCGACAATTGTTATGCTTTGGTAAGGAAGTGTGCTGCTATCTTCAAAGTGTCATCTGTTAAACGAGAGCGTGCTTTGAAATTCAGGTGGGCCAAACCCAAGGTGGGTTCATTGGTGTTATTCAGACAGCACTGAACAAGGCAGCCTCACACATTTGGTTTGAAAGAGCTGAGATCAAGGACAGGCAAGCAGTTGCCAAGAGGTAAGCTACACTTTTTGCTGTAGAGCTTGTTTTGTCAAAAGAGTAATCATGTCTACATCTTTGCTTTGCAGACTCAGAGAGCACGTTGAAGATCCTACGAAGCTCCCCATCCTCATATTTCCTGAAGGTACTACTGATTATGTGTTTTTGCCAGCATGTCTTGGGCGTACATGTGTGTATTAATTTTACATGCATCTAGTATGAAAGTTCTAACGTTTGCTTGAAACACATTTATACATGTTGAGGGCAGGTGATGGTAAAGGGGTAGTGCTTTCGATGTTACTGGTACTTGAAACCTGGTGAGAAGGTTAGGTATTCTTGGTACAAAAATAGTGCTTTATGAAAATTCTAAACATTTAATGCTGCTTTCATCTTTTGTTAAGGTATTTTGTGCATGTTACTGTGCCTGTCTAGAGCCCGTTTCACATGACAGCGATTTTGGCCCAAGAGTGATGCGGCTACTGCCACGCGAGCCCCAAAACATGTTTTTTGAGTGAACGTGCACCGCTGTGATCAAGATCACTGGAGGCAGCGCGTCTGCCAATGGTGGAGTGCTGTGAACAGCAACGTGAGGAACATGTCTCAGGGGCGGGGTCGAGGTGCGGGTGCGCTGGTCCGGGGGAACCTGTGCCCGCTCGAGCTCTCACCTGCGGTGCTTTCCTAGCAGGCGACATTCGTGTGCAATGAACTACTCTCCACTGGTGGTGTAGAAGTGCCGTTCTTTTCCTTTCGTTGTTCTTGACGAAGCTTCCATCGTAAGCAGACAAATGGTTTGCACGTGCCATTTTGTTCTTGCATTTTTATCGAATCATGACACCCACATGGGTTTGTAAAGGGGACTCTACTAGCGATGCAGACTATCAATGGTACTTTCGATACTATATATAGTCAAGTCACTATCGAAATATCGATGGTAAAAAAAAACTATCGATAGCGCTATTGATAACTAGTTTGATAGGACTATCGATAGTATAAAATCAACCGCACGAACTCATTGCAGTATAAAGTTGGTTCCCCAAGTGTGTGGAGCAGGAGGAGCAGGCTGAAGGGAAAGAAAGTTGACATGCTTGCGCTCCTTTGCCAGAATTCTTGGCTGACACATGACAATTAAGTTGAATTATTCAGGTGTACAGGAAACGAGATCGTTACATTTGACAGTACTGTATGGCTTCAAATTTTTATTGCATTTTGTGATTTCACAATAAAAACATCAAGAACTAGGTTTGTTAATTGTAAGGTGTAAATGGTCACTTTTGAATACAAATTTATTGATGGACATATTCCTGCATTTTCACTGTTGAAATAATCTTTATTTCACTAAAAAATTGCTCATAAATTCAGTACACTGAGTATTGCTGGTAGTAGGCTATCGCGTATGCTTTTTGACAATATCGCCAGCCAGCAGCAGCATAGTTATTCACACCACTATTGATAGTAATGTCGGTATTAATACTACGGACGGTACTATGAATTGCACTGTCGATACTACTATCGCTAGTTTCTTCACACTATCGATAGTTCTAAAAAAACTATCGATGCTGTCGATAGTCGATTTTTCGATAGTTTTGTATCACTAGACTCTACGGTACTCTGTTCCTCTCATTCTCAGCAAATGTTGCTTTTTTTTTCCTTGTTTATAGCTCTGACCCAGTGGGTTCAAAGAGTTCGGTCTTTTCTTCCATTGTTGACAACATATGCCGCCACCCTTTTACTGGAATGCCTCTTGGCAAAAAGAAATGCAAGCTCGTGTAAACTGGCTTAAGATTACCATGTAACGAAACACTAGCTGCAAACACTGTACGCGAACCTTCCGTGTAGTGTACTACAGGGTTTGAGAATCTGTCATTCTTTTCCATTTTTTAATCTTAATCTTGTGTAGTCTGACGTTCACACACCTTCCAGGCACAGTGATATGAACAAAAGCTTTATCTTAGAAGCATGTAGCATTAGCAAGAACAGTTTGAAGTGCATCCACCAGCCAGCCATCCATCTCCGTGTTAAGGTTAATACAAGTGGTAAATAGATAGCCTTGCCTTTCGTGTTTTTGTGCAAGAGCGTTAGATGGCTCTTTGTGCATCATCAGAAAGCCATGGCATAAAAACTCCGCATGAATTACATCATCTTCATCTAACTAAAGAAAAAGTGACCACGATGAGGCTTCAACCTTCTGCCGCACTACAACTGCTACAACTCCGTAGCTGATTGTGCTGACCCGCGGTGCAACCATTGCATTGTGCCACCGTTGCAGCTGGCTACAGTAATGAATATCGCTGAAACTGTAGACATGATTGGCTGAGGCTCGAGACATGCTTGTTACCATAATACCTACGTGAGACAGTACGTGTTAAAGTAATCATTGTTTCTTGCAGAAGATTGTTCTTCAGGTGTTAATGAAAGCTGGTGAACTGCTGCAGTTTTGGGCTTCCTTATGATATTTCTTTACAGTTCTGCCTTGAAGCTTTTGTTAAAGATTGCTGTATCACACAGGCAGAGCCAGTGGGGAGGGGGGCCATTGAGTCGGTGGTCATTGAGTGAACAGCCAGCTACATTTTTTAAAGCACTTTTGTGTTTCACCCTGATTGCAGTTGTGTGCAGAAGAACATTAGGCAGTTAAGTACTGTATGGTGTCAGTGGATGACAAGGTATATAACTTTTTGTGCTGTAGGTACATGCATCAACAACACATCAGTGATGCAGTTCAAGAAAGGCAGCTTTGAAGTTGGTGGCACCATCTACCCAGCTGCTATCAAGTATGATGCACGATTTGGAGATGCCTTCTGGAACAGCAGCAAGCAGAACTACATCCACTACTTGGCTATGATGATGTCATCGTGGGCCATAGTATGCGATGTGTGGTACTTGCCACCCATGAAGAAAAGAGTGAGTAGTATTTTGCTGGCTCGACCATAAAGTTCTAGGAGAGTCTTCTTGCTGCTTCACGTGCAGAAGGATTCATTTGACCTGACTAAAATATAGACATTAGGATATACCATGCCGCCATAAGTTCTCAACACCTTTTAAAGGGAAGCAGGAGCACTTTTAAAAAAAATGACTTTGGAATGTGTAATCATAGTTTGATCCCTGCTGAATTTGAAAACCAATGCAACAGTTCACAGAAGTGAGCGCAAATAGCGTTTCTTGGCAAAAAACAGTGGCTGCAGCCGCAGGGCTTCTTGAGCTGCTGAGCGAAGGCGGTGACGTCATCTTTGATGTGCTACGTCATTGGCGCCATCAGCTGTGTTAAAGCATAGCCTTCGCGATCAGTTCCACCAACGCGCGCAGCCGAAAGTAGTCATGGAGGTCAGGGTTGGAGATATGACAGTGCTGTGTGGCTCCGCCAAAACTGCAGACTATGACATACTTCCGGTGAGTTTGTTTCCACGCCCACACTTTCGGCGCGTTCACGTGGGCGGAGCATGACGAACTTTTCATTCGCACATTTTAAAGCTTCTGCTGCCACAACAGCGAAAAAAATTACGCCATCGTCGACAATAATGTTGGTCCCTGTTAACCACAAAGTTTTACTGAATTCTAAAACCACTTCAGCTTCCCTTTATGCAGAAAGTTGGCTGAATGTGGGAGGGTTGCTATGACATTGCCTAGTGCTTTATTTCTTGTGTGAAGAAAAACTAATGAGGTCTGCAGGTTGACCTGTGTTTTGGGATATACACAAAGCATGCCAGAACCTATACGTTTTAGGTTAAACAACATTAGTATTGGCATGCAATGAAAGAATGCTTTCAAATGCAGCACAGATTATTAGTCAGAATTCAGGGCACAAAATAAATTTGGTTCAGGCTCACCATAATATTTTTTTTTCCCGCCAGGTGATTGGGTAAGGAGCTACTAGCATAAGTTACAAATGTTGTTTCGTGTACTCATTGCGGCAAGTTGCACTCGAACGAATTTGTTGAGAAGTGTTCTGTATGGTCTGACACTATCGTGCCTTTCTCTGTCGATTGAAATTAACTCGCCACACCAGAAACATTGTAGGTGTCATGCTTATGTTCCTCTAGCAAGCCTGGCTCTGTATATTCAGACCAGGCATTTTGGTAACCCTACTTTCACCCATCTTTCTTGATTAAACTTTTTAATAAAGTTATTTATAATGCATTAGCCATTAGAACTTGGTCACACTGACATTACTGGAATACTGGAATATGTAGAGACAAGCAGAACAAACCTTAGTTTTCGAAGCCCCTGCATACTGCAAGACCCTATCGGCAATAGAGCACGTTTACATGTATGGGCTACACTGATGACTGCAGTAGTAAAGTTTGCATCTGCATGTGCCCCTTCCATGTTAATTGTGCTAAAAAAACATTTAAATGGCACATTTTAAAAGTGTGTGCACACTGTGGCTAATGATTTCTTTTACAGTAGACTCTCGTTAAACGGAACCTAAAGGGACCAGGAAAATGTGTTCCATTTAACAGGAGTTCCGTTTACTGAGAGATGAACAGGGGTGCAGAATTCATGTACGAAACCAATCACATCAGATTCAGTTGTTCCATTTAAGCAGCAGTTCCGTTTAACAGATTTCCGTTTACAGAGAGTCTACTGTATTTTAAATGGTGGCAAACCACCATACCAATCCTTTGCAATCACATTGATTGCATATTAGCGACAGTGTAAAGTATGTGCATGGATTTATTGATCATATGCCACACATTAGCATAGCAAGCTGCCAATAGAGCATAAAAATGCCAAGGCCCCCTTTGATCGCCCGTTGATGGCATCACGCTAGCATCTATTTCGCATAGACATTTTTCACAACCATTGCAGTGTATGCTGACAATGAATATCAGATATAACGAAGGTATCTTCACATTGGATGCAGTATTGTTATAATGAGGTTTGGCAATATACAGGGTGTCCCAACTGGCATGTTGGACGATATTCAAATGGGGGATTATTTCAACTGAGGAAAGCCAAGCACATATTATTCACAGTTGAGTGGAGCTGTTCCCAGTAAATTTTCTGTTGATTAAATTCAAGCACCACAAGTTAATTATAAAGAATTTTGCAAGTTGAAAATTGCTGTTTCAATTGCATGCTAATTTTTCTGTCTGAAAAGAAAGCCAGCAAAATATGAAAACTGTGTGACTGCAATCCCACACGCACCAGAAAGCAGTGCTCTCAAATAGGCTCGCTGGAAACTACTGCTTTCCCCTTTGTGTACTACTGGAGATGCGTCACCTTGACTTTGTTATGGAAAATGTGCTTTGGCCAAGATTTTGCAGCTATTCTTTATGCTTGATTCTATGCCACTTCTGTTATCCATCATTGCTTGGTCAGCTAATCCAATTGATAATGCACGCTTGTGTGAAAGTTATCGCAGTATGAAGGAAAAACTATATGCGCATTCTTTATGCACTGTTGTGACAGCTATCAGCATTTGTCGCACATCAGCACAATTCATTTGCTTTGGTTGGGGGAGAGGCAGATATAGAAAGCATTAGCTTGCTCACCTAATTATTTTCTTTGTATGTGTAGTCACATACAGTAAGTAAACTCTTAGTTGTATGAACTAGAACACTGCACTGGCTCAGCCTACCCGAAAACCTGGGCCCCGGCCAGGCCCGTGGGCCAGGCCGAGTAAAGCAGTTTTCACGGTGGGCGCGGGCCGGGCTTGGGTCTGACGCTCTGGACTTAGGGCCGGGCCTGGGTTTGAGGTGGCCGGCTCGGGCCGGGCTTGGGCTTTGCTATGTTCTTAAGATTGTTCCACATGCGCTGTGCACACATATATGTTAGACATACTTGATCTCGAAAAAACGCTTTTTTTTATGGGGGACAAGCTGTTTCGAGAAGTCTTATGAGGGACAAGTACTGAACTTCTTTTGCTTCTTGCATATGGGGCTACTTGATTTGTCTGAAATGGGCGAGCTAGAAGTAAATGAAATAAACCACGCGCTTACATACTTAACATCTCGCTATTCTGTGCTTTATTTGCATTCATTATTATTTTATATCCCGAATGTTATTTGTAATTGCAGTAATAAATGTAATATAATAAATTTTTACCTATAACTTATCATCGCAAGAGCGATCACAGAGCTCCAAAGCGGGGCAACATTCTTGAAAGTTCTAGCCGTGCAGTAAAACGAAAGGTCTGCGCGGAGATTCGTTACATAGAATCTCTATAAAGGCATCTGTTTCCATGGCTCCATCACGGCTCCCAGTGGTCATGTGGCGCGCGATAGACATGCACAGCCTGCTTCCAACATCTGAGAATTTCGTCTTGTTCCACTATATAGTGCTAGAGTTACATGATACTTCCGCAACAGTGTTGGAATGTGCAGGAATAGCATAGGTCCATTAAACAGGGCTTGGGGTAAAGTATATTCGCTTGACGAAATATCTTGCTTGAAAAAGGACAATTACTAATTCCGTGCCGGGTGATGTCGCCTTATTTCGAACCGTATGTATCCACTGAGTAAGCGTCGAGA